>NW_028270141.1:155841157-156141157 GCF_037043375.1 Chiloscyllium plagiosum
CTCACTGCCCCGCCTCCTCTCTCCCCCTCACTGCCCCGCCTCCTCTCTCCCCCACTGCCCCGCATCCTCTCTCCCCCTCATTGCCCCGCATCCTCTCTCCCCCACTGCCCCGCCTCCTCTCTCCCCCTCACTGCCCCGCCTCCTCTCTCCCCCCACTGCCCCGCCTCCTATCTCCGCCTCACTGCCCCACCTCCTCTCTCCACCTCACTGCCCCGCCTCCTCTCTCCCTCCCACTGCCCCGCCTCCTCTCTCCCCCTCACTGCCCCGCCTCCTCTCTCCCCCTCACTGCCCCGCCTCCTCTCTCCCCCACTGCCCCGCCTCCTCTCTCCCCCTCACTGCCCCGCCTCCTCTCTCCCTCCCACTGCCCCGCCTCCTCTCTACCCCTCACTGCCACACCTCCTCTCTCCCTCCCACTGCCCCGCCTCCTCTCTCCCCCTCACTGCCCCGCCTCCTCTCTCCCCCCTCACTGCCCCGCCTCCTCCCTCCCCCCTCACTGCCCCGCCTCCTCTCTCCCCTCAATGCCCCGCCTCCTCCCTCCCCCTCACTGCCCCACCTCCTCTCTCCCCCTCACTGCCCCGCCTCTTCTCTCCCTCCCACTGCCGCGCCTCCTCTCTCCCCTCACTGCCCCGCCTCTTCTCTCCCTCCCACTGCCCCGCCTCCTCTCTCCCCCTCACTGCCCCGCCTCCTCTCTCCCCCTCACTGCCCCGCCTCCGCTCTCCACCTCACTGCCCCGCCTCCTCTCTCCCCCTCACTGCCCCGCCTCCTCTCCCCCTCACTGCCCCGCCTCCTCTCTCCCCCTCACTGCCCCGCCTCCTCCCTCCCCCTCACTGCCCCGCCTCCTCACTCCCCTCACTGCCCCGCCTCCTCTCTCCCTCCCACTGCCCCGCCTCCTCTCTCCCCCTCACTGCCCCGCTTCCTCTCTCCCCCTCACTGCCCCGCCTCCGCTCTCCCCCTCACTGCCCCGCCTCCTCTCTCCCCCTCACTGCCCCGCCTCCTCCCTCCCCCTCACTGCCCCGCCTCCTCTCTCCCCCTCACTGCCCCGCCTCCTCCCTCCCCCTCATTGCCCCGCCTCCTCTCTCCCCCTCACTGCCCCGCCTCCTCTCTCCCCCTCACTGCCCCGCCTCCTCTCTCCCCCTCACTGCCCCGCCTCCTCTCTCCCCCTCACTGCCCCGCCTCCTCTCTCCCTCCCACTGCCCCGCCTCCTCTCTCCATCACTGCCCCGCCTCCTCCCTCCCCCCACTGGCCCGCCTCCTCCCTCCCCCTCACTGCCCCGCCTCCTCTCTCCCCCCACTGGCCCGCCTCCTCCCTCCCCCTCACTGCCCCGCCTCCTCTCTCCCCCTCACTGCCCCGCCTCCTCTCCCCCTCACTGCCCCGCCTCCTCTCCCCCTCACTGCCCCACCTCCTCTCCCCCTCACTGCCCCGCCTCCTCTCTCCCCCTCACTGCCCCGCCTCCTCTCTCCCCGTCATTGCCCCACCTCCTCCCTCCCCCTCACTGCCCCGCCTCCTCTCTCCCCCTCACTGCCCCGCCTTCTCTCTCCATCACTGCCCCGCCTCCTCTATCCCCCCACTCGCCCGCCTCCTCCCTCCCCCTCACTGCCCCACCTCCTCTCTCCCCCTCACTGCCCCGCCTCCTCTCCCCCTCACTGCCCCGCCTCCTCACTCCCCTCACTGCCCCGCCTCCTCTCTCCCCCCACTGCCCCGCCTCCTCTCTCCCCCACACTGCCCCGCCTCCTCTCTCCCCTCACTGCCCCGCCTCCTCTCTCCCCTCACTGCCCCGCCTCCTCTCTCCCCCCACTGCCCCGCCTCCTCTCTCCCCCACACTGCCCCGCCTCCTCTCTCCCCTCACTGCCCCGCCTCCTCTCTCCCCTCAATGCCCCGCCTCCTCTCTCCCCCTCACTGCCCCGCCTCCTCACTCCCCTCACTGCCCCGCCTCCTCTCTCCCCCTCACTGCCCCGCCTCCTCCCTCCCCCTCACTGCCCCGCCTCCTCTCTCCCCCTCACTGCCCCGCCTCCTCTCTCCCCCTCACTGCCCCACCTCCTCTCCCCCTCACTGCCCCGCCTCCTCTCTCCCCCTCACTGCCCCGCCTCCTCTCTCCCCCTCACTGCCCCGCCTCCTCTCTCCCCCTCACTGCCCCGCCTCCTCTCTCCATCACTGCCCCGCCTCCTCCCTCCCCCTCACTGCCCAGCCTCCTCCCTCCCCCTCACTGCCCCGCCTCCTCTCTCCCCCTCACTGCCCCGCCTCCTCTCTCCATTACTGCCCCGCCTCCTCTCTCCCCCCACTGCCCCGCCTCCTCCCTCCCCCTCACTGCCCCGCCTCCTCTCTCCCCCTCACTGCCCCGCCTCCTCTCTCCCCCGCACTGCCCCGCATCCTCCCTCCCCCCCACTGCCCCGCCTCCTCTCTCCCCCACAGCTCCGCATCCTCTCTCCCCCTAACTGCCCCGCCTCCTCTCTCCCCCTCACTGCCCCGCCTCCTCTCTCCCCCTCACTGCCCCACCTCTTCTCTCCCCTCACTGCCCCACCTCCTCTCTCCCCCTCACTGCCCCGCCTCCTCTCCCCCTCACTGCCCCACCTCCTCTCCCCCTCACTGCCCCGCCTCCTCTCTCCCCCTCACTGCCCCGCCTCCTCTCTCCCCCCCACTGCCCCGCCTCCTCTCTCCCCCTCACTGCCCCGCCTCCTCTCTCCCCCTCACTGCCCCGCCTCCTCTCTCCCTCCCACTGCCCCGCCTCCTCCCTCCCCCTCTCTGCCCCCGCCTCCTCTCTCCATCACTGCCCCGCCTTCTCTCTCCCCGCACTGCCCCGCCTCCTCCCTACCCCTCACTGCCCCCGCCTCCTCTCTCCCCTCACTGCCCCGCCTCCTCTCCCCCTCACTGCCCCGCCTCCTCTCCCCCTCACTGCCCCGCCTCCTCTCTCCCCCTCACTGCCCCGCCTCCTCTCTCCCCCTCACTGCCCCGCCTCCTCTCTCCATCACTGCCCCGCCTCCTCTCTCCCCTCACTGCCCCACCTCCTCCCTCCCCCTCACTGCCCCGCCTCCTCTCTCCCCCTCACTGCCCCGCCTCCTCTCTCCATCACTGCCCCGCCTCCTCTCTCCCCCACTGGCCCGCCTCCTCCCTCCCCCTCACTGCCCCGCCTCCTCTCTCCCCCCACTGGCCCGCCTGCTCCCTCCCCCTCACTGCCCCGCCTCCTCTCTCCCCCTCACTGCCCCGCCTCCTCTCCCCCTCACTGCCCCGCCTCCTCTCCCCCTCACTGCCCCACCTCCTCTCCCCATCACTGCCCCGCCTCCGCTCTCCCCCTCACTGCCCCGCCTCCTCTCTCCCCCTCGCTGCCCCGCCTCCTCTCTCCCCCTCACTGCCCCGCCTCCTCTCTCCATCACTGCCCCGCCTCCTCTCTCCCCCCACTGGCCCGCATCCTCCCTCCCCCTCACTGCCCCGCCTCCTCTCTCCCCCTCACTGCCCCGCCTCCTCTCTCGCCCTCACTGCCCCGCCTCCTCTCCCTCTCACTGCCCCGCCTCCTCTCTCCCCCTCACTGCCCCGCCTCCTCCCTCCCCCTCACTGCCCCGCCTCCTCTCTCCACCTCAATGCCCCGCCTCCTCTCTCCCCTCAATGCCCCGCCTCCTCTCTCCCCTCACTGCCCCGCCTCCTCTCTCCCCTCACTGCCCCGCCTCCTCTCTCCCCCCACTGCCCCGCCTCCTCTCTCCCCCACACTGCCCCGCCTCCTCTCTCCCCCCACTGCCCCGCCTCCTCTCTCCCCCACACTGCCCCGCCTCCTCTCTCCCCTCACTGCCCCGCCTCCTCACTCCCCTCACTGCCCCGCCTCCTCTCTCCCCACACTGCCCCGCCTCCTCTCTCCCCCACACTGCCCCGCCTCCTCTCTCCCCTCACTGCCCCGCCTCCTCTCTCCCCTCACTGCCCCCGCCTCCTCTCTCCCCCCACTGCCCCGCCTCCTCTCTCCCCCACACTGCCCCGCCTCCTCTCTCCCCTCACTGCCCCGCCTCCTCTCTCCCCTCAATGCCCCGCCTCCTCTCTCCCCCTCACTGCCCCGCCTCCTCACTCCCCTCACTGCCCCGCCTCCTCTCTCCCCCTCACTGCCCCGCCTCCTCCCTCCCCCTCACTGCCCCGCCTCCTCTCTCCCCCTCACTGCCCCGCCTCCTCTCTCCCCCTCACTGCCCCGCCTCCTCTCTCCCCCTCACTGCCCCGCCTCCTCTCTCCCCCTCACTGCCCCACCTCCTCCCTCCCCCTCACTGCCCCGCCTCCTCTCTCACCCTCACTGCCCCGCCTCCTCTCTCCCTCCCACTGCCCCGCCTCCTCTCTCCCCCTCACTGCCCCGCCTCCTCTCTCCCTCCCACTGCACCGCCTCCTCTCTCCCCCTCACTGCCCCGCCTCCTCTCTCCCCCTCACTGCCCCGCCTCCTCTCTCCCCCACTGCCCCGCATCCTCTCTCCCCCTCATTGCCCCGCATCCTCTCTCCCCCACTGCCCCGCCTCCTCTCTCCCCCTCACTGCCCCGCCTCCTCTCTCCCCCCACTGCCCCGCCTCCTATCTCCGCCTCACTGCCCCACCTCCTCTCTCCCCCTCACTGCCCCGCCTCCTCTCTCCCTCCCACTGCCCCGCCTCCTCTCTCCCCCTCACTGCCCCGCCTCCTCTCTCCCCCTCACTGCCCCGCCTCCTCTCTCCCCCACTGCCCCGCCTCCTCTATCCCCCTCACTGCCCCGCCTCCTCTCTCCCTCCCACTGCCCCGCCTCCTCTCTACCCCTCACTGCCACACCTCCTCTCTCCCTCCCACTGCCCCGCCTCCTCTCTCCCCCTCACTGCCCCGCCTCCTCTCTCCCCCTCAATGGCCCGCCTCCTCTCTCCCCCTCACTGCCCCCGCCTCCTCACTCCCCTCACTGCCCCGCCTCCTCTCTCCCCCCACTGCCCCGCCTCCTCTCTCCCCCACACTGCCCCGCCTCCTCTCTCCCCTCACTGCCCCGCCTTCTCACTCCCCTCACTGCCCCGCCTCCTCTCTCCCCCCACTGCCCCGCCTCCTCTCTCCCCCACACTGCCCCGCCTCCTCTCTCCCCTCACTGCCCCGCCTCCTCTCTCCCCTCACTGCCCCGCCTCCTCTCTCCCCCCACTGCCCCGCCTCCTCTCTCCCCCACACTGCCCCGCCTCCTCTCTCCCCTCACTGCCCCGCCTCCTCTCTCCCCTCAATGCCCCGCCTCCTCTCTCCCCCTCACTGCCCCGCCTCCTCACTCCCCTCACTGCCCCGCCTCCTCTCTCCCCCTCACTGCCCCGCCTCCTCCCTCCCCCTCACTGCCCCGCCTCCTCTCTCCCCCTCACTGCCCCGCCTCCTCTCTCCCCCTCACTGCCCCACCTCCTCTCCCCCTCACTGCCCCGCCTCCTCTCTCCCCCTCACTGCCCCGCCTCCTCTCTCCCCCTCACTGCCCCACCTCCTCTCTCCCCCTCACTGCCCCACCTCCTCCCTCCCCCTCACTGCCCCGCCTCCTCTCTCCCCCTCACTGCCCCGCCTCCTCTCTCCCTCCCACTGCCCCGCCTCCTCTCTCCCCCTCACTGCCCCGCCTCCTCTCTCCCTCCCACTGCACCGCCTCCTCTCTCCCCCTCACTGCCCCGCCTCCTCTCTCCCCCTCACTGCCCCCGCCTCCTCTCTCCCCCACTGCCCCGCATCCTCTCTCCCCCTCATTGCCCCGCATCCTCTCTCCCCCACTGCCCCGCCTCCTCTCTCCCCCTCACTGCCCCGCCTCCTCTCTCCCCCCACTGCCCCGCCTCCTATCTCCGCCTCACTGCCCCACCTCCTCTCTCCCCCTCACTGCCCCGCCTCCTCTCTCCCTCCCACTGCGCCGCCTCCTCTCTCCCCCACTGCCCCGCCTCCTCTCTCCCCCTCACTGCCCCGCCTCCTCTCTCCCCCCACTGCCCCGCCTCCTATCTCCGCCTCACTGCCCCACCTCCTCTCTCCCCCTCACTGCCCCGCCTCCTCTCTCCCTCCCACTGCCCCGCCTCCTCTCTCCCCCTCACTGCCCCGCCTCCTCTCTCCCTCCCACTGCGCCGCCTCCTCTCTCCCCCTCACTGCCCCGCCTCCTCTCTCCCCCTCACTGCCCCGCCTCCACTCTCCCCCTCACTGCCCCGCCTCCTCTCTCCCGCTCACTGCCCCGCCTCCTCTCTCCCCCTCACTGCCCCGCCTCCTCTCTCCCTCCCACTGCCCCGCCTCCTCTCTACCCCTCACTGTCCCGCCTCCTCTCTCCCTCCCACTGCCCCGCCTCCTCTCACCCCCTCACTGCCCCACCTCCTCTCTCCCCCTCACTGCCCCGCCTCTTCTCTCCCTCCCACTGCCCCGCCTCCTCTCTCCCCCTCACTGCCCCGCCTCCTCTCTCCCCCTCACTGCCCCGCCTCCGCTCTCCCCCTCACTGCCCCGCCTCCTCTCTCCCCCTCACTGCCCCGCCTCCTCCCTCCCCCTCACTGCCCCGCCTCCTCTCTCCCCCTCACTGCCCCGCCTCCTCCCTCACCCTCACTGCCCCGCCTCCTCTCTCCCCCTCACTGCCCCGCCTCCTCTCTCCCCCTCACTGCCCCGCCTCCTCTCTCCCCCTCACTGCCCCGCCTCCTCTCTCCCCCTCACTGCCCCGCCTCCTCTCTCCCTCCCACTGCCCCGCCTCCTCTCTCCATCACTGCCCCGCCTCCTCCCTCCCCCCACTGGCCCGCCTCCTCCCTCCCCCTCACTGCCCCGCCTCCTCTCTCCCCCCACTGGCCCGCCTCCTCCCTCCCCCTCACTGCCCCGCCTCCTCTCTCCCCCTCACTGCCCCGCCTCCTCTCCCCCTCACTGCCCCGCCTCCTCTCCCCCTCACTGCCCCACCTCCTCTCCCCTCACTGCCCCGCCTCCTCTCTCCCCCTCACTGCCCCGCCTCCTCTCTCCCCGTCACTGCCCCACCTCCTCCCTCCCCCTCACTGCCCCGCCTCCTCTCTCCCCCTCACTGCCCCGCCTCCTCTCTCCATCACTGCCCCGCCTCCTCTCTCCCCCCACTGCCCCGCCTCCTCTCTCCCCCTCACTGCCCCGCCGCCTCTCTCCCCCTCACTGCCCCGCCTCCTCTCTCCCTCCCACTGCCCCGCCTCCTCTCTCCACCTCAATGCCCCGCCTCCTCTCTCCCCTCAATGCCCCGCCTCCTCTCTCCCCTCACTGCCCCGCCTCCTCTCTCCCCTCACTGCCCCGCCTCCTCTCTCCCCCCACTGCCCCGCCTCCTCTCTCCCCCACACTGCCCCGCCTCCTCTCTCCCCCCACTGCCCCGCCTCCTCTCTCCCCCACACTGCCCCGCCTCCTCTCTCCCCTCACTGCCCCGCCTCCTCACTCCCCTCACTGCCCCGCCTCCTCTCTCCCCCCACTGCCCCGCCTCCTCTCTCCCCCACACTGCCCCGCCTCCTCTCTCCCCTCACTGCCCCGCCTCCTCTCTCCCCTCACTGCCCCGCCTCCTCTCTCCCCCCACTGCCCCGCCTCCTCTCTCCCCCACACTGCCCCGCCTCCTCTCTCCCCTCACTGCCCCGCCTCCTCTCTCCCCTCAATGCCCCGCCTCCTCTCTCCCCCTCACTGCCCCGCCTCCTCACTCCCCTCACTGCCCCGCCTCCTCTCTCCCCCTCACTGCCCCGCCTCCTCCCTCCCCCTCACTGCCCCACCTCCTCTCTCCCCCTCACTGCCCCGCCTCCTCTCTCCCCCTCACTGCCCCGCCTCCTCTCTCCCCCTCACTGCCCCGCCTCCTCTCTCCCCCTCACTGCCCCGCCTCCTCTCTCCCCCTCACTGCCCCGCCTCCTCTCTCCCCCTCACTGCCCCGCCTCCTCTCTCCCTCCCACTGCCCCGCCTCCTCTCTCCATCACTGCCCCGCCTCCTCCCTCCCCCCACTGGCCCGCCTCCTCCCTCCCCCTCACTGCCCCGCCTCCTCTCTCCCCCCACTGGCCCGCCTCCTCCCTCCCCCTCACTGCCCCGCCTCCTCTCTCCCCCTCACTGCCCCGCCTCCTCTCCCCCTCACTGCCCCGCCTCCTCTCCCCCTCACTGCCCCACCTCCTCTCCCCCTCACTGCCCCGCCTCCTCTCTCCCCCTCACTGCCCCGCCTCCTCTCTCCCCGTCACTGCCCCACCTCCTCCCTCCCCCTCACTGCCCCGCCTCCTCTCTCCCCCTCACTGCCCCGCCTCCTCTCTCCATCACTGCCCCGCCTCCTCTCTCCCCCCACTGCCCCGCCTCCTCTCTCCCCCCTCACTGCCCCGCCGCCTCTCTCCCCCTCACTGCCCCGCCTCCTCTCTCCCTCCCACTGCCCCGCCTCCTCTCTCCACCTCAATGCCCCGCCTCCTCTCTCCCCTCAATGCCCCGCCTCCTCTCTCCCCTCACTGCCCCGCCTCCTCTCTCCCCTCACTGCCCCGCCTCCTCTCTCCCCCCACTGCCCCGCCTCCTCTCTCCCCCACACTGCCCCGCCTCCTCTCTCCCCCCACTGCCCCGCCTCCTCTCTCCCCCACACTGCCCCGCCTCCTCTCTCCCCTCACTGCCCCGCCTCCTCACTCCCCTCACTGCCCCGCCTCCTCTCTCCCCCCACTGCCCCGCCTCCTCTCTCCCCCACACTGCCCCGCCTCCTCTCTCCCCTCACTGCCCCGCCTCCTCTCTCCCCTCACTGCCCCGCCTCCTCTCTCCCCCCACTGCCCCGCCTCCTCTCTCCCCCACACTGCCCCGCCTCCTCTCTCCCCTCACTGCCCCGCCTCCTCTCTCCCCTCAATGCCCCGCCTCCTCTCTCCCCCTCACTGCCCCGCCTCCTCACTCCCCTCACTGCCCCGCCTCCTCTCTCCCCCTCACTGCCCCGCCTCCTCCCTCCCCCTCACTGCCCCGCCTCCTCTCTCCCCCTCACTGCCCCGCCTCCTCTCTCCCCCTCACTGCCCCGCCTCCTCTCTCCCCCTCACTGCCCCGCCTCCTCTCTCCCCCTCACTGCCCCACCTCCTCCCTCCCCCTCACTGCCCCGCCTCCTCTCTCACCCTCACTGCCCCGCCTCCTCTCTCCCTCCCACTGCCCCGCCTCCTCTCTCCCCCTCACTGCCCCGCCTCCTCTCTCCCTCCCACTGCACCGCCTCCTCTCTCCCCCTCACTGCCCCGCCTCCTCTCTCCCCCTCACTGCCCCGCCTCCTCTCTCCCCCACTGCCCCGCATCCTCTCTCCCCCTCATTGCCCCGCATCCTCTCTCCCCCACTGCCCCGCCTCCTCTCTCCCCCTCACTGCCCCGCCTCCTCTCTCCCCCCACTGCCCCGCCTCCTATCTCCGCCTCACTGCCCCACCTCCTCTCTCCCCCTCACTGCCCCGCCTCCTCTCTCCCTCCCACTGCCCCGCCTCCTCTCTCCCCCTCACTGCACCGCCTCCTCTCTCCCCCTCACTGTCCCGCCTCCTCTCTCCCCCACTGCCCCGCCTCCTCTATCCCCCTCACTGCCCCGCCTCCTCTCTCCCTCCCACTGCCCCGCCTCCTCTCTACCCCTCACTGCCACACCTCCTCTCTCCCTCCCACTGCCCCGCCTCCTCTCTCCCCCTCACTGCCCCGCCTCCTCTCTCCCCTCAATGGCCCGCCTCCTCTCTCCCCCTCACTGCCCCGCCTCCTCACTCCCCTCACTGCCCCGCCTCCTCTCTCCCCCCACTGCCCCGCCTCCTCTCTCCCCCACACTGCCCCGCCTCCTCTCTCCCCTCACTGCCCCGCCTTCTCACTCCCCTCACTGCCCCGCCTCCTCTCTCCCCCCCACTGCCCCGCCTCCTCTCTCCCCCCTCACTGCCCCGCCTCCTCTCTCCCCCCACTGCCCCGCCTCCTCTCTCCCCCACACTGCCCCGCCTCCTCTCTCCCCTCACTGCCCCGCCTCCTCTCTCCCCTCAATGCCCCGCCTCCTCTCTCCCCCTCACTGCCCCGCCTCCTCACTCCCCTCACTGCCCCGCCTCCTCTCTCCCCCTCACTGCCCCGCCTCCTCCCTCCCCCTCACTGCCCCGCCTCCTCTCTCCCCCTCACTGCCCCGCCTCCTCTCTCCCCCTCACTGCCCCACCTCCTCTCCCCCTCACTGCCCCCGCCTCCTCTCTCCCCCTCACTGCCCCGCCTCCTCTCTCCCCCTCACTGCCCCGCCTCCTCTCTCCCCCTCACTGCCCCACCTCCTCCCTCCCCCTCACTGCCCCGCCTCCTCTCTCCCCCTCACTGCCCCGCCTCCTCTCTCCCTCCCACTGCCCCGCCTCCTCTCTCCCCCTCACTGCCCCGCCTCCTCTCTCCCTCCCACTGCACCGCCTCCTCTCTCCCCCTCACTGCCCCGCCTCCTCTCTCCCCCTCACTGCCCCGCCTCCTCTCTCCCCCACTGCCCCGCATCCTCTCTCCCCCTCATTGCCCCGCATCCTCTCTCCCCCACTGCCCCGCCTCCTCTCTCCCCCTCACTGCCCCGCCTCCTCTCTCCCCCCACTGCCCCGCCTCCTATCTCCGCCTCACTGCCCCACCTCCTCTCTCCCCCTCACTGCCCCCGCCTCCTCTCTCCCTCCCACTGCGCCGCCTCCTCTCTCCCCCTCACTGCCCCGCCTCCTCTCTCCCCTCACTGCCCCGCCTCCTCCCTCCCCCTCACTGCCCCGCCTCCACTCTCCCCCTCACTGCCCCGCCTCCTCTCTCCCCGCTCACTGCCCCGCCTCCTCTCTCCCCCTCACTGCCCCGCCTCCTCTCTCCCTCCCACTGCCCCGCCTCCTCTCTACCCCTCACTGTCCCGCCTCCTCTCTCCCTCCCACTGCCCCGCCTCCTCTCTCCCCCTCACTGCCCCACCTCCTCTCTCCCCCTCACTGCCCCGCCTCTTCTCTCCCTCCCACTGCCCCGCCTCCTCTCTCCCCCTCACTGCCCCGCCTCCTCTCTCCCCCTCACTGCCCCGCCTCCGCTCTCCCCCTCACTGCCCCGCCTCCTCTCTCCCCCTCACTGCCCCCGCCTCCTCCCTCCCCCTCACTGCCCCGCCTCCTCTCTCCCCCTCACTGCCCCGCCTCCTCCCTCACCCTCACTGCCCCGCCTCCTCTCTCCCCCTCACTGCCCCGCCTCCTCTCTCCCCCTCACTGCCCCGCCTCCTCTCTCCCCCTCACTGCCCCGCCTCCTCTCTCCCCCTCACTGCCCCGCCTCCTCTCTCCCTCCCACTGCCCCGCCTCCTCTCTCCATCACTGCCCCGCCTCCTCCCTCCCCCCACTGGCCCGCCTCCTCCCTCCCCCTCACTGCCCCGCCTCCTCTCTCCCCCCACTGGCCCGCCTCCTCCCTCCCCCTCACTGCCCCGCCTCCTCTCTCCCCCTCACTGCCCCGCCTCCTCTCCCCCTCACTGCCCCGCCTCCTCTCCCCCTCACTGCCCCACCTCCTCTCCCCCTCACTGCCCCGCCTCCTCTCTCCCCCTCACTGCCCCGCCTCCTCTCTCCCCGTCACTGCCCCACCTCCTCCCTCCCCCTCACTGCCCCGCCTCCTCTCTCCCCCTCACTGCCCCGCCTCCTCTCTCCATCACTGCCCCGCCTCCTCTCTCCCCCCCACTGCCCCGCCTCCTCTCTCCCCCTCACTGCCCCGCCGCCTCTCTCCCCCTCACTGCCCCGCCTCCTCTCTCCCTCCCACTGCCCCGCCTCCTCTCTCCACCTCAATGCCCCGCCTCCTCTCTCCCCTCAATGCCCCGCCTCCTCTCTCCCCTCACTGCCCCGCCTCCTCTCTCCCCTCACTGCCCCGCCTCCTCTCTCCCCCCACTGCCCCGCCTCCTCTCTCCCCCACACTGCCCCGCCTCCTCTCTCCCCCCACTGCCCCGCCTCCTCTCTCCCCCACACTGCCCCGCCTCCTCTCTCCCCTCACTGCCCCGCCTCCTCACTCCCCTCACTGCCCCGCCTCCTCTCTCCCCCCACTGCCCCGCCTCCTCTCTCCCCCACACTGCCCCGCCTCCTCTCTCCCCTCACTGCCCCGCCTCCTCTCTCCCCTCACTGCCCCGCCTCCTCTCTCCCCCCACTGCCCCGCCTCCTCTCTCCCCCACACTGCCCCGCCTCCTCTCTCCCCTCACTGCCCCGCCTCCTCTCTCCCCTCAATGCCCCGCCTCCTCTCTCCCCCCTCACTGCCCCGCCTCCTCACTCCCCTCACTGCCCCGCCTCCTCTCTCCCCCTCACTGCCCCGCCTCCTCCCTCCCCCTCACTGCCCCGCCTCCTCTCTCCCCCTCACTGCCCCGCCTCCTCTCTCCCCCTCACTGCCCCGCCTCCTCTCTCCCCCTCACTGCCCCGCCTCCTCTCTCCCCCTCACTGCCCCACCTCCTCCCTCCCCCTCACTGCCCCGCCTCCTCTCTCACCCTCACTGCCCCGCCTCCTCTCTCCCTCCCACTGCCCCGCCTCCTCTCTCCCCCTCACTGCCCCGCCTCCTCTCTCCCTCCCACTGCACCGCCTCCTCTCTCCCCCTCACTGCCCCGCCTCCTCTCTCCCCCTCACTGCCCCGCCTCCTCTCTCCCCCCACTGCCCCGCCTCCTATCTCCGCCTCACTGCCCCACCTCCTCTCTCCCCCTCACTGCCCCGCCTCCTCTCTCCCTCCCACTGCCCCGCCTCCTCTCTCCCCCTCACTGCACCGCCTCCTCTCTCCCCCTCACTGCCCCGCCTCCTCTCTCCCCCACTGCCCCGCCTCCTCTATCCCCCTCACTGCCCCGCCTCCTCTCTCCCTCCCACTGCCCCGCCTCCTCTCTACCCCTCACTGCCACACCTCCTCTCTCCCTCCCACTGCCCCGCCTCCTCTCTCCCCCTCACTGCCCCGCCTCCTCTCTCCCCTCAATGGCCCGCCTCCTCTCTCCCCCTCACTGCCCCGCCTCCTCACTCCCCTCACTGCCCCGCCTCCTCTCTCCCCCCACTGCCCCGCCTCCTCTCTCCCCCACACTGCCCCGCCTCCTCTCTCCCCTCACTGCCCCGCCTTCTCACTCCCCTCACTGCCCCACCTCCTCTCTCCCCCCACTGCCCCGCCTCCTCTCTCCCCCTCACTGCCCCGCCTCCTCTCTCCCCTCACTGCCCCGCCTCCTCTCTCCCCTCACTGCCCCGCCTCCTCTCTCCCCCCACTGCCCCGCCTCCTCTCTCCCCCACACTGCCCCGCCTCCTCTCTCCCCTCACTGCCCCGCCTCCTCTCTCCCCTCAATGCCCCGCCTCCTCTCTCCCCCTCACTGCCCCGCCTCCTCACTCCCCTCACTGCCCCGCCTCCTCTCTCCCCCTCACTGCCCCGCCTCCTCCCTCCCCCTCACTGCCCCGCCTCCTCTCTCCCCCTCACTGCCCCGCCTCCTCTCTCCCCCTCACTGCCCCACCTCCTCTCCCCCTCACTGCCCCGCCTCCT
The DNA here is from genome assembly GCF_037043375.1 of Chiloscyllium plagiosum. NCBI lineage: Eukaryota > Metazoa > Chordata > Chondrichthyes > Orectolobiformes > Hemiscylliidae > Chiloscyllium > Chiloscyllium plagiosum. The sequence continues at coordinate 155,854,470 of NW_028270141.1, forward strand.
CTCTCCCCCTCACTGCCCCGCCTCCTCTCTCCCCCTCACTGCCCCGCCTCCTCTCTCCCCCTCACTGCCCCACCTCCTCCCTCCCCCTCACTGCCCCGCCTCCTCTCTCCCCCTCACTGCCCCGCCTCCTCTCTCCCTCCCACTGCCCCGCCTCCTCTCTCCCCCTCACTGCCCCGCCTCCTCTCTCCCTCCCACTGCACCGCCTCCTCTCTCCCCCTCACTGCCCCGCCTCCTCTCTCCCCCTCACTGCCCCGCCTCCTCTCTCCCCCACTGCCCCGCATCCTCTCTCCCCCTCATTGCCCCGCATCCTCTCTCCCCCACTGCCCCGCCTCCTCTCTCCCCCTCACTGCCCCGCCTCCTCTCTCCCCCCACTGCCCCGCCTCCTATCTCCGCCTCACTGCCCCACCTCCTCTCTCCCCCTCACTGCCCCGCCTCCTCTCTCCCTCCCACTGCGCCGCCTCCTCTCTCCCCCTCACTGCCCCGCCTCCTCTCTCCCCTCACTGCCCCGCCTCCTCCCTCCCCCTCACTGCCCCGCCTCCACTCTCCCCCTCACTGCCCCGCCTCCTCTCTCCCGCTCACTGCCCCGCCTCCTCTCTCCCCCTCACTGCCCCGCCTCCTCTCTCCCTCCCACTGCCCCGCCTCCTCTCTACCCCTCACTGTCCCGCCTCCTCTCTCCCTCCCACTGCCCCGCCTCCTCTCTCCCCCTCACTGCCCCACCTCCTCTCTCCCCCTCACTGCCCCGCCTCTTCTCTCCCTCCCACTGCCCCGCCTCCTCTCTCCCCCTCACTGCCCCGCCTTCTCTCTCCCCCTCACTGCCCCGCCTCCGCTCTCCCCCTCACTGCCCCGCCTCCTCTCTCCCCCTCACTGCCCCGCCTCCTCCCTCCCCCTCACTGCCCCGCCTCCTCTCTCCCCCTCACTGCCCCGCCTCCTCCCTCACCCTCACTGCCCCGCCTCCTCTCTCCCCCTCACTGCCCCGCCTCCTCTCTCCCCCTCACTGCCCCGCCTCCTCTCTCCCCCTCACTGCCCCGCCTCCTCTCTCCCCCTCACTGCCCCGCCTCCTCTCTCCCTCCCACTGCCCCGCCTCCTCTCTCCATCACTGCCCCGCCTCCTCCCTCCCCCCACTGGCCCGCCTCCTCCCTCCCCCTCACTGCCCCGCCTCCTCTCTCCCCCCACTGGCCCGCCTCCTCCCTCCCCCTCACTGCCCCGCCTCCTCTCTCCCCCTCACTGCCCCGCCTCCTCTCCCCCTCACTGCCCCGCCTCCTCTCCCCCTCACTGCCCCACCTCCTCTCCCCCTCACTGCCCCGCCTCCTCTCTCCCCCTCACTGCCCCGCCTCCTCTCTCCCCGTCACTGCCCCACCTCCTCCCTCCCCCTCACTGCCCCGCCTCCTCTCTCCCCCTCACTGCCCCGCCTTCTCTCTCCATCACTGCCCCGCCTCCTCTATCCCCCCACTCGCCCGCCTCCTCCCTCCCCCTCACTGCCCCACCTCCTCTCTCCCCCTCACTGCCCCGCCTCCTCTCCCCCTCACTGCCCCGCCTCCTCTCCCCCTCACTGCCCCGCCTCCTCTCTCCCCCTCACTGCCCCGCCTCCTCCCTCCCCCTCACTGCCCCACCTCCTCTCTCCCCCTCACTGCCCCGCCTCCTCTCCCCCACACTGCCCCGCCTCCTCTCCCCCTCACTGCCCCGCCTCCTCTCTCCCCCTCACTGCCCCGCCTCCTCTCTCCCCCTCACTGCCCCGCCTCCTCCCTCCCCCTCACTGCCCCGCCTCCTCTCTCCCCCTCACTGCCCCACCTCCTCTCTCCCCCTCACTGCCCCGCCTCCTCTCCCCCTCACTGCCCCGCCTCCTCTCTCCCCCTCACTGCCCCGCCTCCTCCCTCCCCCTCACTGCCCCACCTCCTCTCTCCCCCTCACTGCCCCGCCTCCTCTCTCCCGCTCACTGCCCCGCCTCCTCTCTCACCCTCACTGCCCCGCCTCCTCTCTCCCTCCCACTGCCCCGCCTCCTCTCTACCCCTCACTGTCCCGCCTCCTCTCTCCCTCCCACTGCCCCGCCTCCTCTCTCCCCCTCACTGCCCCACCTCCTCTCTCCCCCTCACTGCCCCGCCTCTTCTCTCCCTCCCACTGCCCCGCCTCCTCTCTCCCCCTCACTGCCCCGCCTCCTCTCTCCCCCTCACTGCCCCCCTCCGCTCTCCCCCTCACTGCCCCGCCTCCTCCCTCCCCCTCACTGCCCCGCCTCCTCCCTCCCCCTCACTGCCCCGCCTCCTCCCTCCCCCTCACTGCCCCGCCTCCTCCCTCCCCCTCACTGCCCCGCCTCCTCTCTCCCCCTCACTGCCCCGCCTCCTCTCTCCCCCTCACTGCCCCGCCTCCTCTCTCCCCCTCACTGCCCCGCCTCCTCTCTCCGCCTCACTGCCCCGCCTCCTCTCTCCCTCCCACTGCCCCGCCTCCTCTCTCCATCACTGCCCCGCCTCCTCCCTCCCCCCACTGGCCCGCCTCCTCCCTCCCCCTCACTGCCCCGCCTCCTCTCTCCCCCCACTGGCCCGCCTCCTCCCTCCCCCTCACTGCCCCGCCTCCTCTCTCCCCCTCACTGCCCCGCCTCCTCTCCCCCTCACTGCCCCGCCTCCTCTCCCCCTCACTGCCCCACCTCCTCTCCCCCTCACTGCCCCGCCTCCTCTCTCCCCCTCACTGCCCCGCCTCCTCTCTCCCCGTCACTGCCCCACCTCCTCCCTCCCCCTCACTGCCCCGCCTCCTCTCTCCCCCTCACTGCCCCGCCTTCTCTCTCCATCACTGCCCCGCCTCCTCTATCCCCCCACTCGCCCGCCTCCTCCCTCCCCCTCACTGCCCCACCTCCTCTCTCCCCCTCACTGCCCCGCCTCCTCTCCCCCTCACTGCCCCGCCTCCTCTCCCCCTCACTGCCCCGCCTCCTCTCTCCCCCTCACTGCCCCGCCTCCTCCCTCCCCCTCACTGCCCCACCTCCTCTCTCCCCCTCACTGCCCCGCCTCCTCTCCACCACACTGCCCCGCCTCCTCTCCCCCTCACTGCCCCGCCTCCTCTCTCCCCCTCACTGCCCCGCCTCCTCTCTCCCCCTCACTGCCCCGCCTCCTCCCTCCCCCTCACTGCCCCGCCTCCTCTCTCCCCCTCACTGCCCCACCTCCTCTCTCCCCCTCACTGCCCCGCCTCCTCTCCCCCTCACTGCCCCGCCTCCTCTCCCCCTCACTTCCCCTGCCTCCTCTCTCCCCCTCACTGCCCCGCCTCCTCTCTCCCCCTCACTGCCCCGCCTCCTCTCTCCATCACTGCCCCGCCTCCTCCCTCCCCCTCACTGCCCAGCCTCCTCCCTCCCCCTCACTGCCCCGCCTCCTCTCTCCCCCTCACTGCCCCGCCTCCTCTCTCCATCACTGCCCCGCCTCCTCTCTCCCCCCACTGCCCCGCCTCCTCCCTCCCCCTCACTGCCCCGCCTCCTCTCTCCCCCTCACTGCCCCACCTCCTCTCTCCCCCTCACTGCCCCGCCTCCTCTCTCCCCATCACTGCCCCACCTCCTCTCCCTCCCACTGCCCCGCCTCCTCTCTCCCCCTCACTGCCCTGCCTCCTCTCCCCCTCACTGCCCCGCCTCCACTCCCCCTCACTGCCCCACCTCCTCTCTCCATCACTGCCCCACCTCCTCTCTCCCCCTCACTGCCCCGCCTCCTCTCCCCCTCACTGCTCCGCCACCTCTCTCCCACTCACTGCCCCGCCTCCTCTCTCCATCACTGCCCCACCTCCTCTCTCCCCCTCACTGCCCCGCCTCCTCTCCCCCTCACTGCTCCGCCACCTCTCTCCCACTCACTGCCCCGCCTCCTCTCTCCATCACTGCCCCACCTCCTCTCTCCCCCTCACTGCCCCACCTGCTCTCTCCCCCTCACTGCCCCGCCTCCTCTCTCCCCCTCACTGCACCACCTCCTCTCTCCCCCTCACTGCCCCGCCTCCTCTCTTCCCCTCACTGCCCCGCCTCCTCTCTCCCCCTCACTGCCCCGCCTCCTCTCTCCCTCCCACTGCCCCGCCTCCTCTCTAGCCCTCACTACCCCGCCTCCTCTTTACCCCCCACTGCCCCACCTCCTCCCTCCCCCCACTGCCCCGCCTCCTCTCTCCCCCTCACTGCCCCGCCTCCTCTCTCCCCCTCACTACCCCGCCTCCTCTTTACCCCCCACAGCCCCGCCTCCTCTCTCCCCCTCACTGCCCCGCCTCCTCTCTCCCCCTCACTGCCCCGCCTCCTCTCTCCCCCTCACTGCCCCGCCTCCTCTCTCCCCCTCACTGCCCCGCCTCCTCTCTCCCTCCCACTGCCCCGCCTCCTCTCTCCCCCTCACTGCCCCGCCTCCTCTCTCCCCCTCACTGCCCCACCTCTTCTCTCCCCTCACTGCCCCACCTCCTCTCTCCCCCTCACTGCCCCGCCTCCTCTCTCCCCCTCACTGCCCCGCCTCCTCTCTCCCTCCCACTGCCCCGCCTCCTCTCTCCCCCTCACTACCCCGCCTCCTCTTTACCCCCCACTGCCCCACCTCCTCCCTCCCCCCACTGCCCCGCCTCCTCTCTCCCCCTCACTGCCCCGCCTCCTCTCTCCCCCTCACTACCCCGCCTCCTCTTTACCCCCCACTGCCCCGCCTCCTCTCTCCCCCTCACTGCCCCGCCTCCTCTCTCCCCCTCACTGCCCCGCCTGCTCTCTCCCCCTCACTGCCCCGCCTCCTCTCTCCCTCCCACTGCCCCGCCTCCTCTCTCCCCCTCACTGCCCCGCCTCCTCTCTCCCCCTCACTGCCCCACCTCTTCTCTCCCCTCACTGCCCCACCTCCTCTCTCCCCCTCACTGCCCCGCCTCCTCTCTCCCTCCCACTGCCCCGCCTCCTCTCTCCCTCCCACTGCCCCGCCTCCTCTCTCCCCCTCACTACCCCGCCTCCTCTTTACCCCCCACTGCCCCACCTCCTCCCTCCCCCCACTGCCCCGCCTCCTCTCTCCCCCTCACTGCCCCGCCTCCTCTCTCCCCCTCACTACCCCGCCTCCTCTTTACCCCCCACTGCCCCACCTCCTCCCTCCCCCTCACTGCCCCGCCTCCTCTCTCCCCCCACTGCCCCGCCTCCTCTCTCCCCCACTGCCCCGCATCCTCTCTCCCCCTCACTGCCCCGCCTCCTCTCTCCCCCTCACTGCCCCGCCTCCTCTCTCCCTCCCACTGCCCCGCCTCCTCTCTCCCTCCCACTGCCCCGCCTCCTCTCTCCCTCCCACTGCCCCGCCTCCTCTCTCCCCCTCACTGCCCCGCCTCCTCTCTCCCTCCCACTGCCCCGCCTCCTCTCTCCCTCCCACACACCCGCCTCCTCTCTCCCTCCCACTGCCCCGCCTCCTCTCTCCCCCTCACTGCCCCGCCTCCTCTCTCCCTCCCACTGCCCCGCCTCCTCTCTCCCTCCCACACACCCGCCTCCTCTCTCCCTCCCACTGCCCCGCCTCCTCCCTCCCCCTCACTGCCCCACTTCCTCTCTCCCCCTCACTACCCCGCCTCCTCTCTCCCCCTCACTGCCCCGCCTCCTCTCTCCCCCTCACTGCCCCGCCTCCTATCTCCACCCACTGTCCCGCCTCCACTCCCCTTGTAGCCCCCACACTCCCCACCGCCGGAGTCCCCCACCTCGTCTCCCCTCACCCTCGCCCCCAAACTCCCTGCTCCACACCCCCTCTCGCCTTCCCCCCTCTCCCCCATTCCCCCCACTACCCCCATCCCCAGTTTCCCCGCTCCACAGCCCCCCTCTCCCCCCGTTCTCCCGCTCCACTGCCTCCTCTCCCCATTCCCCCGCCTATCCCCCCATTCCATCGCCCCCCTCTTCCCCTTCCCCTGCCCATGCCCCCATTCCACCCCCCCATTCCCCTGCTCCACCACGCCCTCTCCCCTGCCCCCCTCTCCCCCACCTCCTCTCCTCCCACCACCCCACCCCCACTCCCCCACCTTCTGCCCACCCACCACCCCCACTCCCGCGCTCCCCCCACTCCCCCACCTTCTCCCCCCCCCCCCGTATGAATCTACAGAGTGTGGTGTGCGCCGTCCAGCCCATTCTGGAAGGCAACCTCCCATCCCTGAACTCCATCTACATGGCTCGTTGCTGTGGAAACGCTGCCACGTCATCAAAGGCCCCTCCCACCCCGGTAATGATCTTCAACAATCTCCTCCATCAGGCAGAAGATACCGAAACCTCAACGCACTCACCAGCAGGTTTGGGAAAGCCTCTTCCCGGCTGTTATTAGACTGATGAATGCAGTCTCAAGCCTCAAATGATCTTTCGTGTACACTGTGAGCAATGTGACCTGCCTCTGCGTAAAGCTTTTGATCTCTATGTCCCTGCTCACCATGGTCTGCCCTGTACTGCTTGTAAACAAAGCTTTTCACTGTCCTTCGGTCCAAGTGACAAGAAATCAATCAATGTCCACCCCCTTGTTCTCTCACTAATCTGCCACCCCTTCCACCAATCTCTTCCTATTGTTGTGAAGGAGTTACCTGTGGGCTATTGTCAGAACTGTTTTGCCTGCGAATTGTTCTTGTATAGTCTTCTGCAGCAGTTGGTCTGTTTTCTGGTCCACGCTGGCTGTTGCTTCATCAATACACAGAATCTGCAAATAAAAGAGAAAGTTATGTGGACCGGAGGCAAACTGCAGCGTATGTTCCCCACAGTGACAAGGCTGAGGACACTGATCCAACTGAGCGGGTGATAGAAGGCTGCGAGTACAGGCAGGAGCGTGACAATGAGATGGCCACAGATGGTGACAACCCCCTGATGAAGGAGCGGCGCTCCGAAAGCTGGTGTGCTTCCAATTAAACCTGGTGTTGTGTGAGTTGTGTGATGGTGTGTCATCATGTGGCCGATTATCAACCTCCAAACCTTTCCAATTGGCCCACAGCAGGTGGTGAGAAGGAGTGGCTCTGATCAGCCACCACACAACACCAGCTCCAGTGTAACAGTCAATCACTCCATCCATCGTGTCAGGCCATGGGATCTGGAGCCAGCATGCTACTCAATTCAAGGGACTATCGAAAAGATGAAGATGATTAAAGGATCTGACAGGTTCATTTGCTCTTACATTGGAAAAGCAAGAACACATAAATCTCAAAGATGGGAGCAGGGGAAGGCCATTTGGCCCTTCTAGCCCGCTCTGCCATTCATCACAACCATGGCTGGTTATCCAACTCAATAGCCTCATCCTACTTTCTCTCCATAACCTTTGATCCCATTTACCCCTAGTAGTATATCTAGCCATCTCTTGAATACATTGAATACAATGTTTCGGCATCAGCTACTTCCTGTGGTAATGAATTCCACAGGCTCACCACTCTTTGGTTGAAGAAATGAGTCCATGTGTATTTTTTCAAAACAACTCACCTTGACCCAAATATCCCTCCTTATCATGTCACCCTATACACACCTTCATTTGCAGGTGGTCAGATCCGAGCCTTGCTACAATCACCAGGGGGCGCTCTTACTTCAGTTCCTTGGGATGTGGATGGTCATTCAGAGCCAACCACATCGCTGTGGGTCTCAAGTGGCATGTGGTTCAGACCAGATAGGGCTGGCAGAGTTCCTTCACTCATCCTGGGCTCTTGGGCATTGCTGGCTGGGCCAGCATTTATTGCTCAATTCCAAGTGCCCTTGAGAAGATGGTGATGTGCTGCCTACTTGACCCACAGGTTTAGAGCAAGGGGATTCCAGGACTTTGACCCAGTGACAGTGAAGGAATGGCAATACATTTCCGAGTCAGGATGGGGAGTGGCTTGGAGGGCAAATTGCAGGTAGTGGTGGTCCCATGTATCTGCCGCCCTGGCCCTTGTAGATAGTTTGGAAGGTGCTGGCTAAGAAGCCTTGGGGAGTTGTCACAGCTTGTAAATGGAACACACTGCTACAGGTATTGCTGATGGACAAGGTGGTAGATGGGACACCAATCAAGTGAACTGAATGGGATCAAGCTTCCTGACTGATCTGGGAGCTGCAGGTAAATGGGGAGTCTTCCATCACACTCCAGACTCGACTCTTACAGACAGTGGAATCAGGTGGTGGATTGTTTCATTCAGCCTCTGCTCTTGTAGCCACCATGTTAACATAGTGGGTCTTATTCAGTTTCTGGTCAACAGCAACCCACAGCATGTTGACTGTGAAGGACTCAGTATTGCCATGGTGAGATGTTTTCTTGTTGGAGATGGTCATTACCTGATGTTTGGGTGGCACGGATATCTCTTGGCACTTAGCAGCCAAACCTGAATGTCGTCCAGGTCTAATTTCATTTGGACATGGACCGCTTCAGGATCTGAGGAGTTGTGAATGATGCTGAACACTGTGCAATCATCGGTGAACATCCCCATTCTGACCTTCTGACGGTGGGAAGGTCATTGATGAAGCAGCTGAAGATGGTTGGGCCGAGGACATTGCCCTGAGAGACTCCTGCAGAGATGTTCTGGAGCTGAGATAACTGACTTCCAACAATCCCAACTGCCTACCTTTGGACCAGTTTGATCCCAATCACTAGACAGTTTTTCCTGATTCCCACTGACTCCACATTTGCTTGAGTTCCTTGATGCCAAAGTCAGATCAAATGCTCCCTCAATGTAAAGGAGTGACCTCTTCACCTCACTTGTGCCCGTGTTTGACCCAGGGCTGTAATGAGGTCAGGAGCTGGCCCTGGTGGAACCCAAACTGGGCGTCACTGAGCAGGTTACTGCTGAGCAGGTGCTGCGTGAGAGCACTGTGGATAACATCTTCCACCACTTTACTGATCATCGAGAGTAGACCGATGGGGCAGTAATTGGCTGGGTTGGATTTGTTCTGATTTTAAGTACAGGACATACCTGGGCAATTTTCCACGGTTTTCAGTCAATGTCAGTGTTGTAGCTGTACTGGCAAAGTTTGGCTCATGGACTGGCAGGTTGAGAGCACAAACTTTAAGTGCAATTGCCAGATTATAATTTGGTAAATCAGCCCGTGAGGCTATGCTCCTTCTCCTGCCTTACCAGCATGAAGATCTGCTGCAGAAAGACACGCAGTGCTGGTTTGAGCTCATGGTTGAGCTCCTATGTGACTGCTTGGAGTCGGCGGATTGGTCCATTGTCAAAAACCCAGCGGCCAACCTCAATGAGTATGCCACTATCGTCACAGACTTCATCAGTAAGTGTGCAGAGGACAGTGTGCCAAAAGGTTAGACTGAGTGTTCCCCGACTGGAAACCATGGACAAACCATGGTCAGGGAGATGATGTCACCAGTCTTGGGAACCTTGGCTGTCCCAACCCCTCAGTCAGTGGCCCAGGCTTCTTGAGGGTGAGTCCACAGTCCGTGACTGGCTCAGACAGAATCCCTGGCTCAGCACTCTGATCCTACACAGACCAACTGGATCACTCCTTACTGCAATGTGAGGCTCCCAACTGCTTCCAGGAGATCACCATCATCCCAATGCCAGTCCTTCCAGAGGTTAATAACAGCTCATATCAGCTCCAGATCCACAGTCAATGTCATCTCTCTGACCCTACACTCATCACTTAAACATCTGAAAAAACAAGGTCACCAACGTCAAACTCCCACTCATTGACTTTCACTCTGCCTTCAACATCATGATTCCAACAAAACTCATCTCCCTCATATATTAATCTTCCTCTGCATTTTCTCTGGAGCTATAACACTATATTCTGCATTCTGTTTTATTACCCTGATGAACTTATGCAAGGTATGATTTGTCTGGTTAGCACGCATAACAAACTTTCACTGTATCTCAGTACACGTGACAATAATAAATCAAACCTAACAATGTCAGCGGCCTTTGCAGTATCCAGTGCCTCCAGCTATTGCTTGCTACCATGCGGAGTGTATTGAATTTGCTGAAGACTGGTTTCTGTAATTGAGGAGGAGGCCACTCAACAATTCTAGCTGAAGGTAGCTGCAAATGTTTCAGCCTTATCCTTTCCATTAACGTGCTAGGCTTGTTGTGAAATTGTCCAATACCATGCACTGGATGTGGCAGGATTGTTGAGTGTAATCTGTTGGGTTCTGAGATGGCTTAGCTCTCTCTCTTCAGTACTATTCATCTTTTAGCTGTAATCATCCGTCACTGGGTTGACAGCTCACTTTCAGGCAAAGAGAACATATGGTTGCTCGATGTTCCAGGGTTTAGAGCATTTAAAAAGAATAGGGTGGGGGGGGGGGGGGGGGAAAGAGGAGGGGGTGGAGCACTGCTAATCAGAGAGGGTGTCACAGCTACAGAAGCTTTCATTGTCGAGGAAGATCTGCCGACCGAGTCAGTATGGATGGAAATTAGGAACAGCAAGGGAGCAGTCACCTCGTTAGGGGTTTACTACAGGCCCCCCAATAGCAGCAGGGAGATGGAAGAAAGCATAGGTCGGCAGATTTTGGAAAAGTGTGAATGTATACGGTTGTTGTAATGGGTGACTTTAATTTTCCCAATATTAGAACATAGAACATAGAACATAGAAGAATACAGCGCAGTACAGGCCCTTTGGCCCTCGATGTTGCGCCGATCCAAGCCCACCTAACCTATACTAACCCACTATCCTCCATATACCCATCCAATGCCCGCTTAAATGCCCATAAAGAGGGAGAGTCCACCACTGCTACTGGCAGGGCATTCCATGAACTTACGACTCGCTGAGTGAAGAACCTACCCCTAACTTCAGTCCTATATCTACCCCCCCTTAATTTAAAGCTATGCCCCCTTGTAATACCCGACTCCATACGCGGGAAAAGGTTCACACTGTCAACCCTATCTAACCCCCTAATCATCTTGTACACCTCAATCAAGTCACCCCTAAACCTTCTTTTCTCTAATGAAAACAGCCCCAAGTGTCTCAGTCTTTCCTCATACGATCTTCCTTCCATACCAGCCAACATCCTGGTAAACCTCCTCTGCACCCGTTCCAGTGCCTCCACATCCTTCCTATAGTATGGCGACCAAAACTGCACACAATATTCCAGATGCGGCCGCACCAGAGTCTTATACAACTGCATCATGACCTCAGGACTCCGGAACTCAATTCCTCTACCAATAAAAGCCAGTACGCCATATGCCTTCCTCACCGCACTATTTACCTGGGTGGCAACTTTCAGAGATCTGTGTACATGGACACCAAGATCCCTCTGCTCATCCACACTACCAAGTATCCGACCATTAGCCCAGTACCCCATCTTTTTGTTATTCTTCCCAAAGTGAATCACCTCACACTTAGCTACATTGAATTCCATTTGCCACCTTTCTGCCCAGCTCTGCAGCTTCTCTATATCCTGCTGTAACCTGCCACATCCTTCCTCACTGTCAACAACTCCTCCCACTTTCGTATCATCCGCAAACTTGCTCACCCAACCTTCTAACCCCTCTTCCAGGTCATTTATAAAAATGACAAACAGCAATGGTCCCAAAACAGATCCTTGCGGAACACCGCTAGTGACAGCACTCCATGAAGAAACTTTGCCATCAACTACTACCCTCTGTCTTCTTCCATCCAGCCAATTCCTAATCCAAACCTCCAACTCTCCCTCAATGCCATATCTCTGTATTTTCTGCAGTAGCCTACCATGGGGAACCTTATCAAACGCCTTACTAAAATCCATATATACCACATCTACCGCTTTCCCCTCATCAACCTCCTTCGTCACCTTTTCAAAGAATTCAATAAGGTTTGTGAGGCACGACCTGCCCTTCACAAAACCATGCTGACTATCCTTGATCACATTATTCCTATCCAGATGTGCATAAATCCTATCCCTTACAATTCTCTCTAAGACTTTGCCCACAACAGAAGTGAGACTCACCGGCCTATAGTTACTAGGGTTATCCCTACTCCCCTTTTTGAACAAGGGAACCACATTTGCTATCCTCCAGTCTTCTGGCACTACTCCTGTAGACAACGAGGACATAAAAATCAAGGCCAATGGCTCTGCAATCTCCTCCCTTGCTTCCCAGAGAATCCTAGGATAAATGCCATCAGGCCCAGGGGACTTATCTATTTTCACCTTTTCCAGGATTTCCAACACCTCTTCTCTACATACCTCAAAGCCATCCATTCTACTTATTTGTGACTCAGTATTCACATCGACGACAATGCCCTGTTCCTGAGTAAATACTGAAGAAAAGTATTCATTCAGTGTCTCCCCAATCTCTTCCGCCTCCACACACAACTTCCCACTACTATCCTTGACTGGACCTATTCCTACCCTATTGATTGGAGCCTCCTTCGAGCAGAAGATTTGAATGGAGCTGTTTTTGTAAGGTGTGTTCAGGAGGGTTTCCTAACTCAGTACATTGACATGCCAACGAGGGGAGAGGCCATCTTAGACTTGGTGCTCGGAAACGAGCCGGGAAAGGTATCAGATCTTGTGGTGGGTGAGCATTTTGGTGATAGTGACCACAACTGCCTCACATTCTACATAGCTATGGAGAAGGAGAGAATTAGGCAAAATGGGAGGATGTTTAATTGGGGAAGAGGAAACTATGATGCGATTAGACATGAGTTAAGAAGCATGAACTGGGAGCAATTATTCCATGGTAAAGGCACTACAGACATGTGGAGACTGTTTAAGGAACAGTTGTTGGGTGTGATGAATAAATATGTCCCTCTGAGACAGGCAAGAAGGGATAAGATAAAGGAACCTTGGATGACGAGAGCAGTGGAGCTTCTCATCAAAAGGAAGAAGATAGCTTACATAAGGTGGAGGAAGCTAGGGTCAAGCTCAGCTCTAGAGGATTACAGGCAGGCGAGGAAGGAGCTCAAAAATGGTCTGAGGAGAGCCAGGAGGGGGCACGAGAAAGGCTTGGCAGAACGGATTAGGGAGAACACAAAAGCATTTTACACTTATGTGAGGAATAAGAGAATGGTCAAAGAAAGAGTAGGGCCAATCAGGGATAGCATAGGGAACTTGTGTGTGGAGTCTGAGGAGGTAGGGGAAGCCCTAAATGAGTTTTTTGCTTCTGTCTTTACGAAAGAAACAAACTTTGTCGTGAATGAAACCTTTGAAGAGCAGGTGTGCATGCTGGAATGGATAGAGATAGAGGAAGCTGATGTGCTGAAAATTTTGTCAAACATTAAGATTGACAAGTCGCCAGGCCCGGACCAGATTTGTCCTCAGCTGCTTTGGGAAATGAGAAATGCGATTGCTTCACCACTTGCGAAGATCTTTACATCCTCGCTCTCCACTGGAGTTGTACCTGAGGACTGGAGAGAGGCAAATGTAATTCCTCTCTTCAAGAAAGGAAATAGGGAAATCCCTGGCAATTATAGACCAGTAAGTCTCACGTCTGTCGTCTGCAAGGTGTTAGAAAGGATTCTGAGGGATAGGATTTATGACCATCTGAAAGAGCATGGCTTGATTAAATGCAGTCAACACGGCTTTGTGAGGGGCAGGTCATGCCTCACAAACCTTATCGAGTTCTTTGAGGATGTGACTAGAAAAGTTGATGAGGGTCGAGCTGTGGATGTGGTATATATGGACTTGAGCAAGGCATTTGATAAGGTTCCCCATGGTAGGCTCATTCAGAAGGTCAGGAGGAATGGGATAGAGGGGAACATAGCTGTCTGGATACAGAACTGGCTGGCCAACAGAAGACAGCGAGTGGTAGTAGAAGGAAAATATTTTGCCTGGAAGTCTGTGGTGAGTGGTGTTCCACAGGGCTCTGTCCTTGGGCCTCTACTGTTTGTAATTTTTATTAATGACTTGGATAAGGGGATTGAAGGATGGGTCAGCAAGTTTGCAGATGACACAAAGGTTGGAGGTGTTTGTTGACAGTATAGAGAGCTGTTGTAGGCTGCAGCGGGACATTGACAGGATGCAGAGATGGGCTGAGAGGTGACAGATGGCGTTCAACCTGGATAAATGCGAGGTGATGCATTTTGGAAGATCGAATTTGAAAGCTGAGTACAGGATTAAGGATAGGATTCTTGGTAGTGCGGAGGAACAGAGGGATCTTGGTGTGCAGGTACATAGATCCCTTAAAATGGCCACCTAAGTGGACAGGGTTGTTAAGAAAGCATATGGTGTTTTGGCTTTCATTAACAGGGGGATTGAGTTTAAGAGTCGTGAGATCTTGTTGCAGCTCTATAAAACTTTGGTTAGACCGCACTTGGAATACTGCGTCCAGTTCTGGTCGCCCTATTATAGGAAAGATGTGGATGCTTTGGAGTGGGTTCAGAGGAGGTTTATCAGGATGCTGCCTGGACTGGAGGGCTTATCTTATGAAGAGAGGTTGACTGAGCTCGGACTTTTTTCATTGGAGAAAAGGAGGAGGAGAGGGGACCTAATTGAGGTATACAAGATAATGAGAGGCATAGATAGAGTCGATAGCCAGAGACTATTTCCCAGGACAGAAATGGCTAACATGAGGGGTCATAGTTTTAAGCTGGTTGGAGGAAAGTATAGAGGGGATGTCAGAGGCGGGTTCTTTACACAGAGTTGAGAGAGCATGGAATGCGTTGCCAGCAGCAGTTGTGGAAGCAAGGTCATTGGGGACATTTAAGAGACTGCTGGACATGCATATGGTCACAGATATTTGAGGGTGCATACATGAGGATCAATGGTTGGCACAACATCGTGGGCTGAAGGGCCTGTTCTGTGCTGTACTGTTCTATGTTCTAATGGTACAGCACAGAACAGGCCATTCGGCCCATTATGTTGGGCCAAGGATTAATCCTAACCTAAAATACAATAACCTAACCTACGCATCTCTCAACTCACCGCTATCCATGTGCATGTCCAGCAGTCGCTTAAATGTCCCCAATGACTCTGCTTCCACCACCACCGCTAGCAACGCGTTCCACACATTCACATCTCTCTGTGTAAAAAACCTACCTCTGACGTCTCCTTTATACCTTCCTCATAATATCTTCAAACTATGACCCCTCGTACCAGTCAATTCTGCCCTGGGGAAAAGTCTCTGGCTATTGACTCTATCTATTCCTCTCATTATCCTGTACACCTCGATCAGGTCACCTCTCTTCCTCATTCTCTCCACAGAGAAAAATCCGAGCTTAGTCAACCTCTCTTCGTAAGACAAGCCCTCCATAAGGCAGAATCCTGGTAAACCTTCTTTGCACCCTCTCCAAAGCCTCTGTATCTTTCCTATAGTCGGGCGACCAGAACTGGACACAATATTCCAAGTGTGGTCTCACCAGGGACTTGTAGAGCTGCAGCAAAACCTTGCGGCTCTTAAACTTGATCCCACTGTTAATGAAAGCCAAAACACCATATGCTTTCTTAACAATCCTATCCACTTGGGTGGCAACTTTGAGGGATCCATGTACTTGCACACCCAGATCCCTCTGTTCCTCCACACTGCCAAGAATCCTGTCTTTAATCCTATATTCAGCATTCGAGTTCGACCTTCCAAAATGCATCACTTCACATTTATCCAGGTTGAACTCCATCTGCCATTTCTCAGCCCAGCTCTGCATCCTGTCTATGTCGCGCTGCAGCCTACAACAGCCCTCTATACTGTCAACGGCACCTCCAACTTTTGTGTCATCTGCAAATTTACTAACCCACCCTCAACCTCCTCATCCAAGTCATTTATAAAAACTGCAAAGAGCAGAGGCCCAAGAACAAAGCCCTACGGGACCCCACTCACCACTGACCTCCAGTCTGAATACTTTCCATCTACAACCACTCTCTGCCTTCTGTCAGCCAACCAATTCTGAATCCAGATAGTCAAATCTCCCTGTATCCCATGCCTCCTGACTTTATGAATGAGCCTACCATGGGGAACCTTATCAAATGCCTTGCTGAAGTCCATATACACCACATCCACTGCTCGACTGTCATCGACCTGTTTCGTCACCTCCTCAAGGAACTCAATAGGATTTGTGAGGCATGACCTGCCCCTCACAAAGCCATGCTGACTGCCTTTAGTCACATTATGCTTTGCCAAATAGTCATAAATCCTATCCCTCAGAATTCTTTCCAAACCTTTGCTGACCACAGACGGAAGACTGATTGGTCTGTAATTGCCAGCGATTTCCCTATTCCCTTTCTTGAAAAGAGGAACAACATTCGCCTCCTTCCAATCCTCTGGTACGACTCCTGTGGAGAGTGAGGAAGCAAATATGTTCTCCAGTGACTTAGCATGCTCCTTTCTCTCTTCCGGGACCAGCCTAGGATAAATCTGGTCTGGCCCTGGGGACTGATCAATCTTCATGTTTGCCAAAATTTCCAGCACATCAACTTCATCGATCTCGATCTGTTCAAGCTCGTATCCCAGCTCCTCAAAGTTCACATTCACAACAAGGGCCCTTTCCTTAGTGAAAACTGAAGCAAAAAACTGATTTAGGGCTTCCCCTATCTGCCCCCACTCCACACACAAGTTCCCTCCGCTATCCCTGACCAGGTATGCCAGGTGGTCCTGCCCTCTTCATTGAGTGCCCTGTCTTGATGGCAATGGTAGTGTACAGTACAGTATATGCCAGGCCAAGAGGTTGCAGATTATGAGTAAATACAATTCTCTGCTTCTGACCATCCATCGTACCTCATCATTGACCAGTTCTGAATTGCCAGATCTGTTCCAAATCTGTTATGTTGAGTTACAGTGGCTGTACCCCAGCATGTCTTGGAGAGTAGCCTTTCTGTGAAGATGGAGATTTGTCTACATGAGGACACTGTGTTCAATGTTATGCACAGAGCTGCCAAAGTTGAATGGAGCTGATCAAGTTCAGCCAGCTCCAGAATCTTTTGGAAACAGCCAGCTTGGTCCATTGTGTGTTACCAAACACTCGCTGGGTAACAGATAGGTGTTTTCCTGGACCGTGGATTGCTTGATGCCACAGTCGGTGCATGTTACAGGCGTCTTCCTTATCCATGGATAGCCGGATGCCACAGTCAGTGCGTGTCACAGGGGTTTTCCTGACCCGTGGATTGCCTGATGCCGTGGATTGCCGGGTGCCACAGTAAGTGCGTGTTACAGGAGTTTACCTGACCCGTGGATTGCCGGATGCCACAGTCAGTGCATGTTACAGGTGTTTTCCTTATCTGTGGATTGCCGGATGCCACAGTCGGTGCGTGTTACAGGCAATTTCCTGACCTGTGGATTGCCTGATGCCACAGTCAGTGCATGTTACAGGTGTTTTCCTTCTCCATAGATTGCCTGATGCCACAGTCAGTGTGTGTTACAGGCATTTTCCTGATCCGTAGATTGCCTGATGCTACAGTCGGTGAGTGTTATAACCGTTTTCCTGACCCGTGGAATGCCTGATGCCACAGTTGGTGCGTGTTACAGGCAATTTCCTGACCCGTGGATTGCCTGAACCCGTGGATTGCCGGGTGCCACAGTCAGTGCATGTTACAGGCGTTTTCCTGACTCGTGGACTGCCGGGTGCCACAGTCATTGCATGTGACAGGCGTTTTCCTGACCCATGGATGGCCGGATGCCACAGTCAGTGCATGTTACAGGTGTTTTCCTTATCCATGGATTGCCTGATGCCACAGTCAGTGCATGTTACAGGCGTTTCCTGACCCGTGGATTGCCTGATGCCACAGTCAGTGCATGTTACAGGTGTTTTCCTGACCCGTGGATTGCCTAATGCCATAGTCAGTGCATGTTACAGGTGTTTTCCTGACTCGTGGATTGCCGGGTGCCACAGTCAGTGCATGTTACAGGCGTTTTCCTGACCCATGGATTGCCGGGTGCCACAGTCAATGCATGTTACAGGCGTTTTCCTGACCCGTGGATTGCCTGATGCCACAGTCAGTGTGTGTTATAGGTGTTTTCCTGACCCGTGGATTGCCAGATGCCACAATCAGTGCATGTTACAGGCGTTTTCCTGACCCGTAGATTGCCTAATGCCACAGTCAGTGCATGTTACAGGCGTTTTCCTGACCCGTGGATTGCCGGATGCCACAGTCAGTGCATGTTACAGGTGTTTTCCTGACTCTTGGATTGCCGGGTGCCACAGTCAGTGCATGTTACAGGCGTTTTCCTGACTCGTGGATTGCCGGGTGCCACAGTCAGTGCATGTTACAGGCGTTTTCCTGACCCGTGGATTGCCTGATGCCACAGTCAGTGCATGTTACAGGTGTTTTCCTGACCCCTGGATTGCCTGATGCCACAATCAGTGCATGTTACAGGCGTTTTCCTGACCCGTAGATTGCCGGATGCCACAGTCAGTGCATGTTACAGGCGTTTTCCTGACCCGTGGATTGCCGGACGCCACAGTCAGTGCATGTTACAGGTGTTTTCCTGACTCGTGGATTGCTGGGTGCCACAGTCAGTGCATGTTACAGGCGTTTTCCTGACCCGTGGGTTGCCTAATGCCACAGTCAGTGCATGTTATAGGTGTTTTCCTGACCCGTGGATTGCCAGATGCCACAATCAGTGCATGTTACAGGTGTTTTCCTGACTCTTGGATTGCCGGGTGCCACAGTCAGTGCATGTTACAGGCGTTTTCCTGACTCGTGGATTGCCGGGTGCCACAGTCAGTGCATGTTACAGGCGTTTTCCTGACCCGTGGATTGCCTGATGCCACAGTCAGTGCATGTTACAGGTGTTTTCCTGACCCCTGGATTGCCTGATGCCACAATCAGTGCATGTTACAGGCGTTTTCCTGACCCGTAGATTGCCGGATGCCACAGTCAGTGCATGTTACAGGCGTTTTCCTGACCCGTGGATTGCCGGACGCCACAGTCAGTGCATGTTACAGGTGTTTTCCTGACTCGTGGATTGCTGGGTGCCACAGTCAGTGCATGTTACAGGCGTTTTCCTGACCCGTGGGTTGCCTAATGCCACAGTCAGTGCATGTTACAGGCGTTTTCCTGACCCGTGGATTGCCGGATGCCACAGTCAGTGCATGTTACAGGTGTTTTCCTGACTCGTATATTGCCGGGTGCCACAGTCAGTGCATGTTACAGGTGTTTTCCTGACTCGTGGATTGCCGGGTGCCACAGTCAGTGCATGTTACAGGCATTTTCCTGACCCGTGGATTGCCTGATGCCACAGTCAGTGTGTGTTATAGGTGTTTTCCTGACCCGTGGATTGCCAGATGCCACAATCAGTGCATGTTACAGGTGTTTTCCTGACCCGTAGATTGCCTAATACCACAGTCAGTGCATGTTACAGGCGTTTTCCTGACCCATGGATTGCCGGATGCCACAGTCAGTGCATGTTACAGGTGTTTTCCTGACTCGTGGATTGCCGGGTGCCACAGTCAGTGCATGTTACAGGTGTTTTCCTGACTCGTGGATTGCCGGGTGCCACAGTCAGTGCATGTTACAGGCGTTTTCCTGACCCATGGATTGCCTGATGCCACAGTCAGTGCATGTTACAGGTGTTTTCCTGACCCCTGGATTGCCTGATGCCACAATCAGTGCATGTTACAGGCGTTTTCCTGACCCGTAGATTGCCTAATGCCACAGTCAGTGCATGTTACAGGCGTTTTCCTGACCTGTGGATTGCCGGACGCCACAGTCAGTGCATGTTACAGGTGTTTTCCTGACTCGTGGATTGCCGGGTGCCACAGTCAGTGCATGTTACAGGCGTTTTCCTGACCCGTGGATTGCCTGATGCCACAGTCAGTGTGTGTTACAGGTGTTTTCCTGACCCGTGGATTGCCGGGTGCCACAGTCAGTGTATGTTACTGGCGTTTTCCTGACTCGTGGATTGCCTGATGCCACAGTCAGTGTGTGTTACAGGCATTTTCCTGACTCATGGATTGCCTGATGCCACAGTCGGTGCATGTTACAGGCATTTTCCTGACCCGTGGATTGCCTGATGCCACAGTCAGTGTGTGTTACGGTGTTTTCCTGACCCGTGAATTGCCAGATGCCACAGTCAGTGTGTATTACAGGTGTTTTCCTGGACCGTGGATTGCCTGATGCCACAGTTGGTGCATGTTACAGGCGTCTTCCTTATCCATGGATAGCCGGATGCCACAGTCAGTGCGTGTTACAGGTGTTTTCCTGACCCGTGGATTGTCTGATGCCACAGTCGGTGCACGTTACAGATGTTTTCCTAATCCGTGGATTGCCGGATGCTACAGTCAGTCCATGTTACAGGCATTTTCCTGACCCGTAGATTGCCGGATGCCACAGTCGGTGCGTGTTACAGGCGTTTTCCTTATCTGTGGATTGCCTGATGCCACAGTCGGTGCGTGTTACAGGCAATTTCCTGACCTGTGGATTGCCTGATGCCACAGTCAGTGCATGTTACAGGCATTTTCCTGACCCATGGATTGCTGGGTGCCACAGTCAGTGCATGTTACAGGCGTTTTCCTGACCCGTGGATTGCCTGATGCCACAGTCAGTGTGTTTTATAGGTGTTTTCCTGACCCGTGGATTGCCAGATGCCACAGTCAGTGCATGTTACAGGCGTTTTCCTGACTCGTGGATTGCCGGGTGCCACAGTCAGTGCATGTTACAGGCGTTTTCCTGACCCGTGGATTGCCTGATGCCACAGTCAGTGTGTGTTATAGGTGTTTTCCTGACCCGTAGATTGCCTAATGCCACAGTCAGTGCATGTTACAGGCGTTTTCCTGACCCGTGGATTGCCGGATGCCACAGTCAGTGCATGTTACAGGTGTTTTCCTGACTCGTGGATTGCCGGGTGCCACAGTCAGTGCATGTTACAGGCGTTTTCCTGACTCGTGGATTGTCGGGTGCCACAGTCAGTGCATGTTACAGGCGTTTTCCTGACCCGTGGATTGCCTGATGCCACAGTCAGTGCATGTTACAGGTGTTTTCCTGACCCGTGGATTGCCTGATGCCACAATCAGTGCATGTTACAGGCGTTTTCCTGACCCGTGGATTGCCTGATGCCACAGTCAGTGCATGTTACAGGCGTTCTCCTGACCCGTGGATTGCCGGATGCCACAGTCAGTGCATGTTACAGGTGTTTTCCTGACTCGTGGATTGCCGGGTGCCACAGTCAGTGCATGTTACAGGCGTTTTCCTGACCCGTGGATTGCCTGATGCCACAGTCAGTGTGTGTTACAGGTGTTTTCCTGACCCGTGGATTGCCGGGTGCCACAGTCAGTGTATGTTACTGGCGTTTTCCTGACTCGTGGATTGCCTGATGCCACAGTCAGTGTGTGTTACAGGCGTTTTCCTGACTCATGGATTGCCTGATGCCACAGTCGGTGCATGTTACTGGTGTTTTCCTGACCCGTGGATTGCCTGATGCCACAGTCAGTGTGTGTTACGGTGTTTTCCTGACCCGTGGATTGCCAGATGCCACAGTCAGTGTGTATTACAGTTGTTTTCCTGGACCGTGGATTGCCTGATGCCACAGTCGGTGCAAGTTACAGGCGTCTTCCTTATCCATGGATAGCCGGATGCCACAGTCAGTGCGTGTTACAGGTGTTTTCCTGACCCGTGGATTGTCTGATGCCACAGTCGGTGCACGTTACAGATGTTTTCCTAATCCGTGGATTGCCGGATGCTACAGTCAGTCCATGTTACAGGCATTTTCCTGTCCCGTGGATTGCCGGATGCCACAGTCGGTGCGTGTTACAGACGTTTTCCTTATCTGTGGATTGCCGGATGCCACAGTCGGTGCGTGTTACAGGCAATTTCCTGACCTGTGGATTGCCTGATGCCACAGTCAGTGCATGTTACAGGCGTTTTCCTTATCCATAGATTGCCTGATGCCACAGTCAGTGTGTGTTACAGGCGTTTTCCTGACCCGTGGATTGCCTGATGCCACAGTTGGTGCGTGTTACAGGCATTTTCCTGACCCGTGGATTGCCTGATCCCGTGGATTGCCGGTTGCCACAGTCAGTGCATGTTACAGGCGTTTTCCTGACTCGTGGACTGCCGGGTGCCACAGTCATTGCATGTTACAGGCCTTTTCCTGACCCATGGATTGCCGGATGCCACAGTCAGTCCATGTTACAGGTGTTTTCCTTATCCATGGATTGCCGGATGCCACAGTCAGTCCGTGTTACAGGCATTTTCCTTATCCGTGGATTGCCGGATGCCACAGTCAGTCCATGTTACAGGCATGTTCCTGATCAGTGGATTGCCTGATGCCACAGTCAGTGTGTGTTACAGGCGTTTTCCTGACTCATGGATTGCCTGATGCCACAGTCGGTGCATGTTACTGGTGTTTTCCTGACCCGTGGATTGCCTGATGCCACAGTCAGTGTGTGTTACGGTGTTTTCCTGACCCGTGGATTGCCAGATGCCACAGTCAGTGTGTATTACAGGCGTTTTCCTGGACCGTGGATTGCCTGATGCCACAGTCGGTGCAAGTTACAGGCGTCTTCCTTATCCATGGATAGCCGGATGCCACAGTCAGTGCGTGTTACAGGTGTTTTCCTGACCCGTGGATTGTCTGATGCCACAGTCGGTGGACGTTACAGATGTTTTCCTAATCCGTAGATTGCCGGATGCCACAGTCGGTGCGTGTTACAGACGTTTTCCTTATCTGTGGATTGCCGGATGCCACAGTCGGTGCGTGTTACAGGCAATTTCCTGACCTGTGGATTGCCTGATGCCACAGTCAGTGCATGTTACAGGCGTTTTCCTTATCCATAGATTGCCTGATGCCACAGTCAGTGTGTGTTACAGGCGTTTTCCTGATCCATAGATTGCCTGATGCTACAGTCGGTGTGTGTTATAACCGTTTTCCTGACCCGTGGATTGCCTGATGCCACAGTTGGTGCGTGTTACAGGCATTTTCCTGACCCGTGGATTGCCTGATCCCGTGGATTGCCGGTTGCCACAGTCAGTGCATGTTACAGGCGTTTTCCTGACTCGTGGACTGCCGGGTGCCACAGTCATTGCATGTTACAGGCCTTTTCCTGACCCATGGATTGCCGGATGCCACAGTCAGTGCATGTTACAGGTGTTTTCCTTATCCATGGATTGCCGGATGCCACAGTCTGTCCGTGTTACAGGCATTTTCCTTATCCGTGGATTGCCGGATGCCACAGTCAGTCCATGTTACAGGCATGTTCCTGATCAGTGGATTGCCGGATGCCACAGTTGGTGCGTGTTACAGGCGTTTACCTGACCCGTGGATTGCCTGATGCCACAGTCAGTGCATGTTCCAAGCGTTTTCCTGAGCCATGGATTGCCGGATTCCACAGTCAGTGCATGTTACAGGTGTTTTCCTGACTCGTGGATTGCCGGGTGCCACAGTCGGTGCATGTTACAGGCGTTTTCCTGACTCGTGGATTGCCGGGCGCCACAGTCAGTGCATGTTACAGGCGTTTTCCTGACCCGTGGATTGCCTGATGCCACAGTCAGTGCATGTTACAGATGTTTTCCTGACCCCTGGATTGCCTGATGCCACAATCAGTGCATGTTACAGGCGTTTTCCTGACCCGTAGATTGCCTAATGCCACAGTCAGTGCATGTTACAGGCGTTTTCCTGACCCGTGGATTGCCGGATGCCACAGTCAGTGCATGTTACAGGTGTTTTCCTGACTCGTGGATTGCCAGGTGCCATAGTCAGTGCATGTTACAGGCGTTTTCCTGACCCGTGGATTGCCTGATGCCTCAGTCAGGGTGTGTTACAAGTGTTTTCCTGACCCGTGGATTGCCTGATGCCATGGATTGCCGGGTGCCACAGTAAGTGTGTGTTAAAGGCGTTTACCTGACCCGTGGATTGCCTGATGCCACAGTCAGTGCATGTTACAAGCGTTTTCCTGACCCGTGGATTGCCTGATGCCATGGATTGCCGGGTGCCACAGTAAGTGTGTGTTAAAGGCGTTTACCTGACCCGTGGATTGCCGGGTGCCACAGTCAGTGCATGTTACAGGCGTTTTCCTGACCCATGGATTGCCTGATGCCACAGTCAGTGCATGTTACAGGTGTTTTCCTGACCCCTGGATTGCCTGATGCCACAATCAGTGCATGTTACAGGCGTTTTCCTGACCCGTAGATTGCCGGACGCCACAGTCAGTGCATATTACAGGTGTTTTCCTGACCCGTGGATTGCCGGACGCCACAGTCAGTGCATGTTACAGGTGTTTTCCTGACTCGTGGATTGCCGGGTGCCACAGTCAGTGCATGTTACAGGCGATTTCCTGACCCGTGGATTGCCTGATGCCACAGTCAGTGTGTGTTACAGGTGTTTTCCTGACCCGTGGATTGCCGGGTGCCACAGTCAGTGTATGTTACTGGCGTTTTCCTGACTCGTGGATTGCCTGATGCCACAGTCAGTGTGTGTTACAGGCATTTTCCTGACTCATGGATTGCCTGATGCCACAGTCGGTGCATGTTACAGGCATTTTCCTGACCCGTGGATTGCCTGATGCCACAGTCAGTGTGTGTTACGGTGTTTTCCTGACCCGTGGATTGCCAGATGCCACAGTCAGTGTGTATTACAGTTGTTTTCCTGGACCGTGGATTGCCTGATGCCACAGTCGGTGCATGTTACAGGCGTCTTCCTTATCCATGGATAGCCGGATGCCACAGTCAGTGGGTGTTACAGGTGTTTTCCTGACCCGTGGATTGTCTGATGCCACAGTCGGTGCACGTTACAGATGTTTTCCTAATCCGTGGATTGCCGGATGCTACAGTCAGTCCATGTTACAGGCATTTTCCTGACCCGTAGATTGCCGGATGCCACAGTCGGTGCATGTTACAGGCGTTTTCCTTATCTGTGGATTGCCTGATGCCACAGTCGGTGCGTGTTACAGGCAATTTCCTGACCTGTGGATTGCCTGATGCCACAGTCAGTGCATGTTACAGGCATTTTCCTGACCCATGGATTGCCGGGTGCCACAGTCAATGCATGTTACAGGCGTTTTCCTGACCCGTGGATTGCCTGATGCCACAGTCAGTGTGTTTTATAGGTGTTTTCCTGACCCGTGGATTGCCAGATGCCACAGTCAGTGCATGTTACAGGCGTTTTCCTGACTCGTGGATTGCCGGGTGCCACAGTCAGTGCATGTTACAGGCGTTTTCCTGACCCGTGGATTGCCTGATGCCACAGTCAGTGTGTGTTATAGGTGTTTTCCTGACCCGTAGATTGCCTAATGCCACAGTCAGTGCATGTTACAGGCGTTTTCCTGACCCGTGGATTGCCGGATGCCACAGTCAGTGCATGTTACAGGTGTTTTCCTGACTCGTGGATTGCCGGGTGCCACAGTCAGTGCATGTTACAGGCGTTTTCCTGACTCGTGGATTGTCGGGTGCCACAGTCAGTGCATGTTACAGGCGTTTTCCTGACCCGTGGATTGCCTGATGCCACAGTCAGTGCATGTTACAGGTGTTTTCCTGACCCGTGGATTGCCTGATGCCACAATCAGTGCATGTTACAGGCGTTTTCCTGACCCGTGGATTGCCTGATGCCACAGTCAGTGCATGTTACAGGCGTTCTCCTGACCCGTGGATTGCCGGTTGCCACAGTCAGTGCATGTTACAGGAGTTTTCCTGACCCGTGGATTGCCGGGTGCCACAGTCAGTGTATGTTACTGGCGTTTTCCTGACTCGTGGGATTGCCTGATGCCACAGTCAGTGTGTGTTACAGGCGTTTTCCTGACTCATGGATTGCCTGATGCCACAGTCGGTGCATGTTACTGGCGTTTTCCTGACCCGTGGATTGCCTGATGCCACAGTCAGTGTGTGTTACGGTGTTTTCCTGACCCGTGGATTGCCAGATGCCACAGTCAGTGTGTATTACAGGCGTTTTCCTGGACCGTGGATTGCCTGATGCCACAGTCGGTGCAAGTTACAGGCGTCTTCCTTATCCATGGATAGCCGGATGCCACAGTCAGTGCGTGTTACAGGTGTTTTCCTGACCCGTGGATTGTCTGATGCCACAGTCGGTGCACGTTACAGATGTTTTCCTAATCCGTGGATTGCCGGATGCTACAGTCAGCCCATGTTACAGGCATTTTCCTGACCCGTAGATTGCCGGATGCCACAGTCGGTGCGTGTTACAGGCAATTTCCTGACCTGTGGATTGCCTGATGCCACAGTCAGTGCATGTTACAGGCATTTTCCTTATCCATAGATTGCCTGATGCCACAGTCAGTGTGTGTTACAGGCGTTTTCCTGATCCGTAGATTGCCTGATGCTACAGTCGGTGTGTGTTATAACCGTTTTCCTGACCCGTGGATTGCCTGATGCCACAGTTGGTGCGTGTTACAGGCATTTTCCTGACCCGTGGATTGCCTGATCCCGTGGATTGCCGGTTGCCACAGTCAGTGCATGTTACAGGCGTTTTCCTGACTCGTGGACTGCCGGGTGCCACAGTCATTGCATGTTACAGGCCTTTTCCTGACCCATGGATTGCCGGATGCCACAGTCAGTGCATGTTACAGGTGTTTTCCTTATCCATGGATTGCCGGATGCCACAGTCAGTCCGTGTTACAGGCATTTTCCTTATCCGTGGATTGCCGGATGCCACAGTCAGTCCATGTTACAGGCATGTTCCTGATCAGTGGATTGCCGGATGCCACAGTCGGTGCGTGTTACAGGCGTTTTCCTGACCCGTGGATTGCCTGATGCCACAGTCAGTGCATGTTACAAGCGTTTTCCTGACCCATGGATTGCCGGATTCCACAGTCAGTGCATGTTACAGGTGTTTTCCTGACTCGTGGATTGCCTGATGCCACAGTCAGTGCATGTTACAAGCGTTTTCCTGACCCCTGGATTGCCGGATTCCACAGTCAGTGCATGTTACAGGCGTTTTCCTGACTCGTGGATTGCCGGGCGCCACAGTCAGTGCATGTTACAGGCGTTTTCCTGACCCGTGGATTGCCTGATGCCACAGTCAGTGCATGTTACAGATGTTTTCCTGACCCCTGGATTGCCTGATGCCACAATCAGTGCATGTTACAGGCGTTTTCCTGACCCGTGGATTGCCTGATGCCATGGATTGCCGGGTGCCACAGTAAGTGTGTGTTAAAGGCGTTTACCTGACCCGTGGATTGCCTGATGCCACAGTCAGTGCATGTTACAAGCGTTTTCCTGACCCGTGGATTGCCAGATGCCACAGTCAGTGCATGTTACAGGCGTTTTCCTGACTCGTGGATTGCCGGGTGCCACAGTCAGTGCATGTTACGGGTGTTTTCCTGACCCCTGGATTGCCTGATGCCACAATCAGTGCATATTACAGGCGTTTTCCTGACCCGTAGATTGCCTAATGCCACAGTCAGTGCATGTTACAGGTGATTTCCTGACTCGTGGATTGCCAGGTGCCACAGTCAGTGCATGTTACAGGCGTTTTCCTGACTCGTGGATTGCCGGGTGCCACAGTCAGTGCATGTTACAGGCGTTTTCCTGACCCGTGGATTGCCTGATGCCACAGTCAGTGCATGTTACAGGCGTTTTCCTGACCCGTGGATTGCCTGATGCCACAGTCAGTGCATGTTACAGGTGTTTTCCTGACCCCTGGATTGCCTGATGCCACAATCAGTGCATGTTACAGGTGTTTTCCTGACTCGTGGATTGCCGGGTGCCACAGTCAGTGCATGTTACAGGTGGTTTCCTGATCCGTGGATTGCCTGATGCCACAGTCAGTGTGTGTTACAGGTGTTTTCCTGATCCGTGGATTGCCTGATGCCACAGTCAGTGTGTGTTACAGGCGTTTTCCTGACCCGTGGATTGCCGGGTGCCGCAGTCAGTGTATGTTACTGGCGTTTTCCTGACTCGTGGATTGCCTGATGCCACAGTCAGTGTGTGTTACAGGCGTTTTCCTGACCCATGGATTGCCTGATGCCACAGTCGGTGCATGTTACTGGTGTTTTCCTGACCCGTGGATTGCCAGATGCCACAGTCAGTGTGTATTACAGGCGTTTTCCAGACCCGTGGATTGCCTGATGCCACAGTCGGTGCACGTTACTGCCGTTTCCCTGACCCGTGGATTGCCTGATGCCACAGTCAGTGTGTGTTACTGGTGTTTTCCTGACCCGTGGATTGCCTGATGCCACAGTCAGTGTGTGTTACAGGCATTTTCCTGACCCGTGGATTGCCTGATGCCACAGTCAGTGTGTGTTACAGGTGTTTTCCTGACCCGTGGATTGCATGATGCCACAGTCAGTGTGTGTTACAGGCATTTTCCTGACCCGTGGATTGCCTGATGCCACAGTCAGTGTGTGTTACAGGCGTTTTCCTGACCCGTGGACTGCCTGATGCCACAGTCAGTGTGTGTTACAGGCGTTTTCCTGACCCGTGGACTGCCTGATGCCACAGTCAGTGTGTGTTACAGGCGTTTTCCTGACCCGTGGACTGCCTGATGCCACAGTCACTGTGTGTTACAGGCGTTTTCCTGACCCGTAGATTGCCAGATGCCACCGTCAGTGTGTGTTACAGGCATTTTCCTGACCCGTAGATTGCCAGATGCCACAGTCAGTGTGTGTTACAGGCATTTTCCTGACCAGTGGATTGTCTATTGCCACAGTCAGTGTGTGTTACAGGCATTTATTTGACCCGTGGATTGCCAGATGCCACTGTCAGTCCGTGTTACAGGCATTTTCCTGACTCGTGTACTGCCTGATGCCACAGTTGGTGCGTGTTACCAGCGTTTTCCTTATCCGTGGATTGCCAGATGCCACAGTCAGTCCGTGTTACAGGCGTTTTCCAGATCCATGAACTGCCTGATGCCACAGTCGGTGTGTGTTACAGGCATTTTCCTGACCTGTGGATTGCCTGATGCCACAAAACTTGATGGGGTGCAGAGTGAATGTGGGGATTCCCTGGAGAGTTCCCTCTGGACTGTGACCTTCTGTGCTGCTGGGTTTATGCTGTTACTGCTACAGGACAGACCCAATGATATAGTGGCTGCTGTCAGGAAGATTGCCTGGGAGGGATGATTCCAGGAGTATGCTGATGCCTGGCTAGTTTGGATGCATGTTTTCCCAATTTTAGTCCCATCCTCAGCTGTTACTAAGGAGATGTTTACAGCTGTGTGCGTGGTGGTGTCATTTCTCAAGAAGACCTGAATCTAGCTGGTCCATCTGCTTTGGTTTCTTTCCTCAGACTCTCTCATGGTTCTATATCTTTGGAATCTTTGGAAACCAGATCCAACTCATTGCAAATATTTGAAGTCCGCCAGTGGGAACACTACTGCTGTGAGAGCCAGCAGGACTCCCCTAGTCCTGCCCTCTGGTGCCTGTGACAAACTGAGTGCTGGCTGCTGCTGTTGGTTATACTGGGACAAGACAGCCTGATAGTGTCAACCTGGCTTCGTAGTAAGCTTCAATCACACAGTATTTAGTCTCAGTACCATGATGGGATTCAGCTTTGTGGCAATTCCTCTTCGCAATCTGTGGTAGTTCCGTCTCATGCACGAAGTCTCTGTAACTTGGTGTCCCATGTTATAACCCTGCCTCTTGGTTAGGATGTGGGAGTTTGGAATAATGAACCAACTGTAGGTATGCTGGTGAAGTTAGACCACTGGGAAGGGATCTGCTGCAGTCTCAAAGAGTGAGAGGCAATTTGATTGAAACGTATAAACCGCTGAAGGAGCTGGACACAGGAGATGTGGGGAGAAAATGTTTCCTTTAATGGGAGAACCACAAACTAGGAGTCAATATTGAAAAATCACTGGTCACTCGTTGAAAACAGAGATGAGGGGAATTTATTTATCTGAGAGGGGTCAGAGTCTTTGGAAATGTCTTCCTAAAAAGGAAATGGAATCGATGAATGTTTTTAAAGCAGAGGTGGATGGATTCTTGTCAAGCAAAGTTGAGTGAAAGGTTACTGAACGGGCAGGGGAAGGGATTTGGGTTTATATTCAGATCAGCAAAGATCTTCCAAAGTAACAGAGCAGGCGTAACGGGCAGATCAGATCAGTCAGATGGCACTAACTGTGCAGTGTACTAGGGTTCCATGTTATGTCGTTCATTCTCAATGCTGTGGATGGGTGGGAGAACACTTGCAGATTTGTCCTTGTTTTTATTTTGCATTAGATATGATTTGGAGCTGTGAGCTGAAGGTGAGTGACTGATGGACTGTCAGTAATGGCTTCCTCTCATGACAAAGTACCATTTTGTTTTTGAGGACAGTCAGGGAAGTTAGTTGCAGGTTGAGGTTGGTTTTTATTCAAAGTGCTCTATAGATGTTTCAGCTCCAGAGAGGCATTATGCTCAAGCAGGTAACTGGGACCTCATGGGGAAACAGCCAGTCTGGTATGGAGAGGCCAGAGATAGAAGTGATTTATGGACTGTGTTTGAGTCAGAAGGATTGTGTCTGTGAAAGCTACAGGATGGAGGTTTGATTATTCCCTGGTTGCTCTCCCATTGTCAGCGTATGGGAAGTTCAGGGAATAAAGCTGCAGTTTTAAGTTTAAAGGGAATATTCCTCAGGGCCTGCTGGAAGCTAGTTGCATGCATCGGCTTCTTCAGAAACCAAGCAAGATACAATTCCACATGCCTGTGAGGGGACGGAGGGTGGAGTCTGCTTCAGTGAACTGCCCAGTTACATCTCAGTTATTTATTTTTCTTTTGATTCATCCCTTAACTGTGTCTGCTTGTCTATCTGAGTTTGTGTGAGACTGGGGGCTAGAATCAATATTGATGTGTTTAAATTATAGGTATGAATTGGATTATCTTGAGGTTTAACTTTGCTCTGATAGAGCTACTATTTTATCAATAAATTATTACATCTTTTGTTTACACAACAATTCTGGTTTCTGGTTTCAGTTATTCACAAAGTGTGGTACTTGTTATTCAAACAGTTTGGTTAGGAACCATAGGGGTCAATTTGGAGGGTGTTTGAAGGCTTTCTTTGCCTGTGTTGTGAATACAGATGGCTGATTTGATTCATCTCTGGATGATAACAGGAGTCAACCAATGGCACTAACCCTCGGCAACATGGTGACATTCTGACTTGGAGCACTACCTCTCAACACCATCACAGTCCAAAGACACAGAACATGGGACTGAACAGCAGAAGAACAATGCTGTGCCAAAACTCACACCAAATTAAACTAATCCTTTCTGTCTGCTCTTGGCCCATATCCCTCCATTCCTTGCATATTCATTTACTTCTCTAAAAGTCTCTTAAACATCCCTGTCATACCTGCCTCCACCACCATCGCTGGCAGCACATTCCAGACTCCTACCACACTGTATAAACAACTTGTCACTCGCATCTCCTTTGAACTCTCCCCCTCCCACCTTAAATGCATGGCCCCTAGTTTTAGACATTTGAACTCTGGGAAAAAAGGTTCTGAACATCAACCCTAACCATGCATCTCGATTTTATAGACTTCTATCAAATCTCCCCTCAGCCTCCATTGCTCTATTGAAAACAACCCAGTACAGATCCCTGCAGAACACCACTAGTCACAGACCTCCAGCCTGAAAAACACCCTTCCACCACTACCCTCTGCCTTCTATGAGCAAGGCAATTGTGAATCCACACAGCCAAGTCACCGTGGATTCCACGCATCCTAATCTTCTGAATAAGCCTACCATGAGGTATCTTGTCGAAAGCCTCACTAGACTCTGTGCAGAGAACATCCACTGCTGTACCCTCATTGCTCACCTTCAGCACCTCCTTGAAAAATTCAATCAAGTTTGTAAGACATAACCTGCCCCGCACAAAGCCACGCTGACTGTCCCTAATTAGGCCATACTTTTCCAAATCCTATCCCTAGGAATTCTATCTGATAGCATCCCAACCACTGATGTGAGACTCACCGGTCTATAGTTACCTGGATACTCCCCATTTCCCTTGTTGAACAGATGAACAACAGTAGCTACTCGTCAATTTTCTGGGACCTGCTCAGTGGCTCATGAGGATATGAAGATCTTGGTCAAGGCCTCAGCAATCTCCTCTCAATAACCCGGAGTGGATAGCATCAGTCCCTGCAGACTTATCCCCCTGAACGCTCTTCACGAAACCCAACACCATTTCTTTCGTGACCTCAAAATGCCCAAGCATGTTAGCATGCTCCACACAAATCTCACCATCCTCCATATCCTTCTTCTGGGTGAATATTGACGCAAAGTATTCATTTAGCATCTCACCCACATCCTCTGGCTCCAAGCACTAGTTCCCTCCTTTATCCTGGAGTGGTCCTACCTCCTCCCGAGTTATCCTCCAGTTTATAAGGGGATGTATGGAATAACATTATCTACTGAATCCTCAAAGTGCCAGCATACAGTATCCTGAGCTGTTATGTTGTCCTTGGGCTGACTATTGATCAGGCAATGTCAGCAGTGACATATACATTCAAGTGTGAACCAAGATTCTGCACTTACACGTCCATGAGAGGGCAGAAGCCAGGATTGCTAATGCCTGGATAAGTACCTTGGCTTTGGTGAGAAGTGCCCTCGCAAGGCAGATCAGCTGTCTCTGTCCCATCGATAAACTCTTCCCTCTGTCCCCAAGCTCAGCATCCAATCCACCTGATGGGCAGAGACAAACAGCACAGCAATCAGTGACAGAGCCAAGCAAACAGTGATCAAGTGACAACGCACAGCGAGTGTGATCATGCCAGGCCTCACCCATCCTCTCAATGACATCCAGGAGGTGACACTGTTCCAAAACAGACTGCAGCTCCCTGTCTGTGTGGTGGCTCAGGGGATCCAGGTTCTCCCGCACTGTTCCGCTGAAGAGGAATGGATCCTGAGGAATGATAGCCAGTTTCGATCTGGAAAATGGTCCCAGCAAGATAGAGTTATACAAACACATCTCTCCCTCAGCTGGACTATCATTTTGTCAATTTATCTCTTTGCACTCGCCCCCTCGATCTGAAAGAAGAATCAGATTCCTCCTGGTCTTGTGGTCAGATTGGAGGGTTACGGAGTCAGCAGGATTCCTGGAAGTGAAGGATATCTGAGGTGGAAAATCAAACTCATCAGCTGAGAACCTTCAAGACAACACTCAGGGCCAACAGCCAGCGAGATTTGAGGAATAAATGCACACAGGACTTTAAATGTAGTGAAATCGGTTCAGCGGAGAACACTGCGAACTCAGGACAGCTAACACTTTAGGGAGCTCCCAATTGCAACAATTCTGTACCTCTCCTAAATATATCAGCTTCCACCCACACACACTCTCACACACCCACACCACACTCACACACACCCGCACCACACACACACACACCACACACACACTCACACACACCCACACCACACACACACACACACACTCACACACACTCACACACCCCCACACCACACCCACACACACACCCACACCACACCTACACACACACACACACACACTCTCACACACCCACACCACACCCACACACACACACACCCACACCACACACACACACACCCACACCACACCCACAAACATACACACACCACACACTCACACCACACCCACACACCCGCCACACACACTCACAAACACTCACACACACACACACCACACCCACACCCACACACACCCACACCACACCCACACACCAGACCCACACACACCACACCCACACACACACACCACACCCACACCACACCCACACACAGACACACCACACCCACGCACCAGACCCACACACACCACACCCACACACACACCCACACCACACACACACACACTCACACACACCCACACCACACACACACACACACACTCTCACACACCCACACCACACCCACACCACACCCACTCTCACACACCCACACACACACAGTCACACACACCCACACCGCACCCGCACACACTCACACACACTCACACACACTCTCACACATCCACACCACACCCACACACACACACCCACACCACACACACACACACACACACACACTCACACACACCACACACACACACACCCACACACACTCACACACACCCACACCACACCCACACACACACCCATACCACACCTACACACGCACACACACTCTCACACACCCACCCCACACCCACACACACACAAACCCACACCACACACACACACACACCCACACCACACCCACAAACATACACACACCACACACACTCACACACACACCACACCCACACACCCGCCACACACACTCACAAACACTCACACACACACCACACCCACACCACACACATACCACACCCACACCACACCCACACACCAGACCCACACACACCACACCCACACACACACACACCACACCCACACCACACCCACACACAGACACACCACACCCACACACCAGACCCACACACACCACACCCACACACACACCCACACACCCACCACACACACCACACACACCACACCCACACACCACACACACCCACAGACACTCACACACAGCCACCACACACACACACACCACACACACCCACACCACTCACACACCACACCCACCCACACCACACCAACACACCACACCCACACACCATACCCACCCACACACACTCACAAACACACACCACACACACCCACACACACTCACACACACACACCACACACACACACACTCACACACACCCACCACACACACCCACACACACACCACACACACCACACCCACCACACACACCCACCCACATCCACACACCCACATCACACACACACACCACACACACCCACACACCCCCACACACACACCACACACACCCACCACACCCACACACACACACCCACACACACACACACCCACCACACACACACACACACTCACAAACACACACACACACACACCACACACACCACACACAACACACCCACCCACACCACACCCACACACCCACCACACACACACACTCACAAACACACACCACACCCACCCACACACACTCACACACACCCACCACACCCACACACACTCACACACACCCACCACACACACCCAAACACACACCACACACACCACACCCACCACACACACCCACCCACATCCACACACCCACACCACACACACACACCACACACACCCAACACACCCCCACACACACACCACACCCACCCACCACACCCACACACACACACCCACCACACACACACACACACTCACAAACACACACACACACACACCACACACACCACACACAACACACCCACCCACACCACACCCACACACCACCACACACACACACACTCACAAACACACACCACACCCACCCACACACACTCACACACACACCACACACACCACATCCACCACACCCACCCACCTCCACACACCCACACACACACACACACCACACACACCCACCACACCCACACACACAACCACACACACCACACACACCACACACACCACACCCACATCCACACACACACCCCACACACACACACTCACACACACACACACACACCCACACCACACACACAGCACACACACCCACCATACACACCACACCCACCCACACCACACCCACACACCACACACACACACACACACACTCACACACACACTCACACACACCCACCACACACACACACACTCACAAACACACACCACACACCCACACACACACACACACCACACCCACACACACTCACACACACCCAACACACCCACACACACACACTCACTCACACACACCCACCACACACACCCACACACACACCACACACACACACCACACACACCCACCACACCCACACACACACCACACACACACACCACACACACCACACCCACCACACACACCCACCCACATCCGCACACACACACCACACACACACCCACCACACACACCACACCCACACACAGACACACCACACCCACACCACACCCACACCACACCACACCCACACACAGACACACCACACCCACACCACACCCACACACCAGACCCACACACGCCCACCACACACACCACACACACCACACCCACCACACACACCACACCCACACACCACACCCACCCACACACACTCACACAGAGGCACCACACACACACACCACACCCACACACACACCCACACACGCACCACACACACCACACCCACCACACACACCACACCCACACACCACACCCACCCACACACTCACACACAGCCACCACACACACACACTCACAAACACACACACACCCACCACACCCATCCACATCCACACACCCACACCACACACACACACACACACACCCACACCACACCCACCCACACACACTCACACACACCCACCACACACACACACTCACAAACACACACCACACACACCCACACACACTCACACACACCCACCACACCCTCCCACACACACACACGCCCACCACACACACACCACACCCACACACACTCACACACACCCAACACACCCACACACACACACTCACTCACACACACCCACCACACACACCCACACACACACCACACACACACACACACACACCACACACACCCACCACACACCCACCCACATCCACACACACACCACACACACACCCACCACACACACCACACCCACAACACACACACCACACCCACACCACACCCACACCACACCCACACACCAGACCCACACACACCACACACACACACCCACACACCCACCACACACACCACACCCACCACACCCACACACCACACCCACCCACACACTCACACACAGCCAGCACACACACACACTCACAAACACACACACACCCACCACACACACACACTCACAAACACACACACACCCACCACACACACCACACCCACCCACCCACACCACACCCACACCACACCCACCCACACACACTCACACACACCCACCACACCCTCCCACACACACACACACACACCCACCACACCCACCACACACACCCACCCACATCCACACACCCACACCCCACACACACACACACACACCCACACACACACCACACACACCACACACCCACCCACATCCACACACACACCACACACACACCCACCACACACACCACACCCACAACACACACACCACACCCACACCACACCCACACACAGACACACCACACCCACACCACACCCACACACCAGACCCACACACACCACACACACACACCCACACACCCACCACACACACCACACACACCACACACACCACACCCACACACCACACCCACCCACACACTCACACACACCCACCACACACACCACACCCACCCACCCACACACCACACCCACACCACACCCACCCACACACACTCACACACACCCACCACACCCTCCCACACACACACACCCACCACACACACACCACACCCACCACACACACCCACCCACATCCACACACCCACACCCCACACACACACACACACCCACACACACACCACACACACCACACACCCACCCACATCCACACACACACCACACACACACCCACCACACACACCACACCCACAACACACACACCACACCCACACCACACCCACACACAGACACACCACACCCACACCACACCCACACACCAGACCCACACACACCACACACACACACCCACACACCCACCACACACACCACACACACCACACCCACCACACACACCACACCCACACACCACACCCACCCACACACTCACACACAGCCAGCACACACACACACTCACAAACACACACACACCCACCACACACACACACTCACAAACACACACACACACCCACCACACACACCACACACACCACACCCACCCACCCACACACCACACCCACACCACACCCACCCACACACACTCACACACACCCACCACACCCTCCCACACACACACACACCCACCACACACACACCACACCCACCACACACACCCACCCACATACCACACCCACACCCCACACACACACACACACACACACCCACACACACACCACACACACACCACACCCACACACACCCACACACACACACACACACACCCACCACCCACACACACACACTCACAAACACACACACACCCACCACAGCAGACTCACACACACCACACCCACCCACACCATACCCACCACACACACTCACAAACACACACCACACACACCCACACACACCCACCACACCCACACACTCACACACAAACACCCACCACACAGACCCACACACACACCACACACACCACACCCACCCACCCACATCCACACACCCAAACCACACACACACACACACCACACACACCCACCACACCCACACCACACCCACACACCACACCCACACAGCACACCCACACACACTCCACATACACACACACCACATACACACACAAACACCACATACACACACACTCACACACACACCCACACACACCCATACACACACCACACACACCACACCCACCCACACCACACCCACACACCACACCCATCAACCCACACACACACCACCACACACACACCCACACACACACCACAAACTACACACACAATACCCACACACACACACTACACACACCATACCCACACACACCCGCACCACACCCACACACACCCACACACCACACCCACACATAGTCACACACACACCCACCACACCCAGCACACACACCCACACACACAAACACCACACCCACACATACACCACACCCACACAGCCACCCACACACACAAACACTCACACACTCACACACACCCACCACACCCACCCACACACACACCACATACACACACACACGCTCACACACACACACACCACGCACCCACACACACCACACCCACCACACACACTCACAAACACACACACCCACCACACACACCGCTCCCACCCACACCACACCCACACACCACACCCACACACACAGACACCATACATACACCCACCACACACACACCCACACCCACACACCACACCCACCACACACACCCATACACACACACCACACCCACATAGACACACCACATACACACACACACCACATACACACACACACACTCATACACACACCCACCCCACACCCACACACACCACACCCACCACCCACACCACACCCACCCACACCACACCCACACACACCCACACACACTCACACACACCCACCACTCACACACACACACACTCACAAACACACACACACCCACCACAGCAGACCCACACACACCACACCCACCCACACCATACCCACACTACACACACACCACACCCACACACATACACACACACAGCCACACACATCACACACACACACACACACACACCACACACACACACCACACCCACACACACCTCACCCACACACAGACACATACACTCACACACACACCACACCCACACCCACACAAACCACATACACAGTTTTTGGATAACTGGGGTTCTTTCTGGGGACGGTGGGACCTCTATAAACAGGATGGTCTACACCTGAACCTGAGGGGAACCAGTATCCTTGGGGGGAGGTTTGCTAGTGCTCTTGGGGGGGGTTTAAACTAACTCGGCAGGGGCATGGGAACCCAGATTGTAGCTTCAGGGTGCAGGGCCTGGAGTGTAGGGAGGTGAGGAACATGGCATCAATTTCCAAGGAGGGTGCCTGTAAACAGGGAAGTGGCTTGAAGTGTGTATACTTCAATGCAAGAAGTATACGAAATAAGGTAGGTGAACTTGCAGCGTTGGTTGGTACCTGGGACTTCGATGTTGTGGCTATTACGGAGACATGGCTAGAACAGGGACAGGATTGGCTGTTGCAGGTTCCGGGATTTAAATGTTTTAGTAGGTTTAGAGGTGGGGGTAAAAGAGGGGGAGGTGTGGCATTGCTTGTCAAAGATAGTATTACAGCGGTGGAAAGGACGATGGATGAGGACTTGCCATCTGAGGTAGTTTGGGCTGAGGTTAGGAATAGGAAAGGTGAGGTCACCCTGTTAGGAGTCTTTTACAGGCCTCCTAATAGTCCTAGAATTTTTGAAGAAAGGATAGGGAAGGTGATTCAGGAGATGAGTGACAGTAATAGGGTGGTTGTTATGGGGGACTTTAACTTTCCTGATATTGATTGGGAAAGCTATAGCTCAAGTTCGTTAGATGGGTCAGTGTTTGTTCAATGTGTGCAGGAGAGTTTCCTGACACAATATGTAGACAGGCCAACAAGAGGTGAGGCCATACTGGATTTGGTTCTGGGTAACGAACCAGGCCAGGTGTTAGAATTAGAGGTAGGTGAGCACTTTGGGGATAGTGACCATAATTCGGTGATTTTTACACTCGTGATGGAGAGGGATAAGTGTGTACTACAGGGCAAGAATTATAGCTGGGGTAAGGGAAATTATGATGCGGTGAGGCATGACTTAGGATGTGTGGCTTGGAAAAGTAGACTCCAAGGCAAGAGTGTAAATGATATGTGGAACTTGTTCAAGGGGCAACTATTGAGTGTCCTTGATAATTATGTACCTGTCAGGCAGGTAGGAAAGGGTCGTGCGAGGGAGCCGTGGTTTAATAAGGAATTGGAATCCCTTGTTAAATGGAAGAGGGCGGCCTATCTCAAGATGAGACGTGAAGGTTCAATTGGGGCGATTGAGAGTTATAGGGTAGCCAGGAAGGACCTGAAGAGAGAGCTAAAAGCAGCAAGGAGGGGACATGAAAGGTCCTTAGTAGATAGGATTAGGGAAAACCCTAAGGCTTTCTATAGGTATGTTAGGAATAAAAGAATGACTAGGGTAGGAATAGGTCCAGTCAAGGATAGTAGGGGGAAGTTGCGTGTGGAGGCGGAAGAGATTGGGGAGACAATGAATGAATACTTTTCTTCAGTATTCACTCAGGAACAGGGCATTGTTGTCGATGAGAATACTGAGGCACAAATAAGTAGAATGGATGGCTTTGAGGTATGTAGAGAAGAGGTGTTGGAAATCCTGGAAAAGGTGAAAATAGATAAGTCCCCTGGGCCTGATGGCATTTATCCTAGGATTCTCTGGGAAGCAAGGGAGGAGATTGCAGAGCCATTGGCCTTGATTTTTATGTCCTCTTTGTCTACAGGAGTAGTCCCAGAAGACTGGAGGATAGCAAATGTGGTTCCCTTGTTCAAAAAGGGGAGTAGGGATAGCCCTAGTAACTATAGGCCGGTGAGTCTCACTTCTGTTGTGGGCAAAGTCTTAGAGAGAATTGTAAGGGATAGGATTTATGCACATCTAGATAGGAATAATGTGATCAAGGATAGTCAGCATGGTTTTGTGAAGGGCAAGTCGTGCCTCACAAACCTTATTGAATTCTTTGAAAAGGTGACGAAGGAGGTTGATGAGGGGAAAGCGGTAGATGTGGTATATATGGATTTTAGTAAGGCGTTTGATAAGGTTCCCCATGGTAGGCTACTGCAGAAAATACGGAGATATGGCATTGAGGGTGAGTTGGAGGTTTGGATTAGGAATTGGCTGGATGGAAGAAGACAGAGGGTAGTAGTTGATGGCAAAGTTTCTTCATGGAGTGCCGTCACTAGCGGTGTTCCGCAAGGATCTGTTTTGGGACCATTGCTGTTTGTCATTTTTATAAATGACCTGGAAGAGGGGTTAGAAGGTTGGGTGAGCAAGTTTGCGGATGACACGAAAGTCGGAGGAGTTGTTGACAGTGAGGAAGCATGTGGCAGGTTACAGCAGGATATAGAGAAGCTGCAGAGCTGGGCAGAAAGGTGGCAGATGGAATTCAATGTAGCTAAGTGCGAGGTGATTCACTTTGGGAAGAATAACAAAAAGATGGGGTACTGGGCTAATGGTCGGATACTTGGTAGTGTGGATGAGCAGAGGGATCTTGGTGTCCATGTACACAGATCTCTGAAAGTTGCCACCCAGGTAAATAGTGCGGTGAGGAAGGCATATGGCGTACTGGCTTTTATTGGTAGAGGAATTGAGTTCCGGAGTCCTGAGGTCATGATGCAGTTGTATAAGACTCTGGTACGGCCGCATCTGGAATATTGTGTGCAGTTTTGGTCGCCATACTATAGGAAGGATGTGGAGGCATTGGAACGGGTGCAGAGGAGGTTTACCAGGATGTTGCCTGGTATGGAAGGAAAATCGTATGAGGAAAGACTGAGGCACTTGGGGCTGTTTTCACTAGAGAAAAGAAGGTTTAGGGGTGACTTGATTGAGGTGTACAAGATGATTAGGGGGTTAGATAGGGTCGACAGTATGAACCTTTTCCCGCGTATCGAGTCGGGTATTACAAGGGGGCATAGCTTTAAATTAAGGGGGGGTAGATATAGGACTGATGTTAGGGGTAGGTTCTTCACTCAGCGAGTCGTTAGTTCATGGAATGCCCTGCCAGTAACAGTGGTGGACTCTCCCTCTTTATGGGCATTTAAGAGGGCATTGGATAGGTATATGGAGGATAGTGGGTTAGTGTAGTTTAGGTGGGCTTGGATCGGCGCAACATCGAGGGCCCAAGGGCCTGTACTGCGCTGTATTCTTCTATGTTCTATGTTCTACAAACTCACACACACATTCACCACACACCCACACACCCACACCCACCACACCCACACACACACCACACCCACAAACACACCACACCCACACAGTCACACACACCCACACACCAAACCCCCACACACACCACACCCACACACACACACCACACCCACACAGACACCCACACACACACACCACACACACACACACCACACCCATACCCACACCACCCACACCACACCCACACACAAACCACACCCACCACACACACACACCACACCCACACACCTACACACACACAACCACACACACCGACACACCCCACAGACACCACACCCACACACACCACACACACCACCCACACCCACACAACACACACAAAACACACCACACCCACACACATACACACACACAGCCACACACACCACACCCACACACACACCCCACACCCACACACATACACACACACAGCCACACACATCACACCCACACACACCACACACACACACCACACCCACACACACCACACCCACACACAGACACACACACACACACACACCACACCCACACCCACACACACACCACCACACACACACACACACCACACACACACACACCCACACACCACACACACACCACAAACCACACACACAATATCCACACACACACCACACCCACACACTCCCACACACAACACCCACACACACTCACACACACCACACCCACACAGTCACACACACACCCAGCACACACACCCACACCCAAACACACACACACACACCACACACACACAGACAGCCACACACACAAACACTCACACACACACCACACCCACACACACCACACCCATACACACACCCACACACCACACACACCAGACCCACACACAAACCACACACCACACCCACACACACTCCCACACACACACCACACCCACACACACACACCACACCCACACATACCACACCCACACACACAGTCACACACCCACCACACACCCACACTCAACACCCACACACACACACTCACACACACCACACCCACACACACATACCCACCCACATACCACACCCACATACCCACCACACACACACACTCACAAACACACACCACACCCACCCACACACACTCACACACACCCACCACACCCACACACTCACACACACCCACCACACACACCCAAACACACACCACACACACCACACCCACCACACACACCCACCCACATCCACACACCCACACCACACACACACACCACACACACCCAACACACCCCCACACACACACCACACCCACCCACCACACCCACACACACACACCCACCACACACACACACACACACTCACAAACACACACCACACACACCCACACACACCCACCACACCCACACACTCACACACAAACACCCACCACACAGACCCACACACACACCACACACACCACACCCACCCACCCACATCCACACACCCAAACCACACACACACACACACACCACACACACCCACCACACCCACACACCACACACACACCACACCCACACAGCACACCCACACACACTCCACATACACACACACCACATACACACACAAACACCACATACACACACACTCCCACACACACCCATACACACACCACACACACCACACACACCCACACCACACCCACACACCACACCCATCAACCCACACACACACCACCACACACACACCCACACACACACCACAAACTACACACACAATACCCACACACACACACTACACACACCATACCCACACACACCCGCACCACACCCACACACACCCACACACCACACCCACACATAGTCACACACACACCCACCACACCCAGCACACACACCCACACACACAAACACCACACCCACACATACACCACACCCACACAACCACCCACACACACAAACACTCACACACTCACACACACCCACCACACCCACCCACACACACACCACATACACACACACACGCTCACACACACACACACCACGCACCCACACACACCACACCCACCACACACACTCACAAACACACACACCCACCACACACACCGCTCCCACCCACACCACACCCACACACCACACCCACACACACAGACACCATACATACACCCACCACACACACACCCACACCCACACACCACACCCACCACACACACCCATACACACACACCACACCCACATAGACACACCACATACACACACACACCACATACACACACACACACTCATACACACACCCACCCCACACCCACACACACCACACCCACCACCCACACCACACCCACCCACACCACACCCACACACACCCACACACACTCACATACACCCACCACTCACACACACACACACTCACAAACACACACACACCCACCACAGCAGACCCACACACACCACACCCACCCACACCATACCCACACCACACACACACACCACACACACCACCCACACCCACACAACACACACAAAACACACCACACCCACACACATACACACACACAGCCACACACATCACACACACACACACACACACCAC
Source organism: Chiloscyllium plagiosum (assembly GCF_037043375.1). NCBI lineage: Eukaryota > Metazoa > Chordata > Chondrichthyes > Orectolobiformes > Hemiscylliidae > Chiloscyllium > Chiloscyllium plagiosum. The sequence continues at coordinate 155,899,090 of NW_028270141.1, forward strand.
ACCCACACACCTACACACACACACAACCACACACACCGACACACCCCACAGACACCACACCCACACACACCACACACACCACCCACACCCACACAACACACACAAAACACACCACACCCACACACATACACACACACAGCCACACACACCACACCCACACACACACACCACACCCACACACATACACACACACAGCCACACACATCACACCCACACACACCACACACACACACCACACCCACACACACCACACCCACACACAGACACACACACACACACACACCACACCCACACCCACACACACACCACCACACACACACACACACCACCACACACACACACCCACACACCACACACACACCACAAACCACACACACAATATCCACACACACACCACACCCACACACTCCCACACACAACACCCACACACACTCACACACACCACACCCACACAGTCACACACACACCCAGCACACACACCCACACCCAAACACACACACACACACACCACACACACACAGACAGCCACACACACAAACACTCACACACACACCACACCCACACACACCACACCCATACACACACCCACACACCACACACACCAGACCCACACACAAACCACACACCACACCCACACACACTCCCACACACACACCACACCCACACACACACACCACACCCACACATACCACACCCACACACACAGTCACACACCCACCACACACCCACACTCAACACCCACACACACACACTCACACACACCACACCCACACACACATACCCACCCACATACCACACCCACACACCCACCACACACACACACTCACAAACACACACCACACCCACCCACACACACTCACACACACACACCACACACACACACTCACACACACCCACCACACACACCCAAACACACACCACACACACCACACCCACCACACACACCCACCCACATCCACACACCCACACCACACACACACACCACACACACCCAACACACCCCCACACACACACCACACCCACCCACCACACCCACACACACACACCCACCACTCACACACACACACACACACTCACAAACACACACCACACACACCCACACACACCCACCACACCCACACACTCACACACAAACACCCACCACACAGACCCACACACACACCACACACACCACACCCACCCACCCACATCCACACACCCAAACCACACACACACACACACACCACACACACCCACCACACCCACACCACACCCACACACCACACACACACCACACCCACACAGCACACCCACACACACTCCACATACACACACACCACATACACACACAAACACCACATACACACACACTCACACACACACCCACACACACCCATACACACACCACACACACCACACCCACCCACACCCACCCACACCACACCCACACACCACACCCATCAACCCACACACACACCACCACACACACACCCACACACACACCACAAACTACACACACAATACCCACACACACACACTACACACACCATACCCACACACACCCGCACCACACCCACACACACCCACACACCACACCCACACATAGTCACACACACACCCACCACACCCAGCACACACACCCACACACACAAACACCACACCCACACATACACCACACCCACACAACCACCCACACACACAAACACTCACACACTCACACACACCCACCACACCCACCCACACACACACCACATACACACACACACGCTCACACACACACACACCACGCACCCACACACACCACACCCACCACACACACTCACAAACACACACACCCACCACACACACCGCTCCCACCCACACCACACCCACACACCACACCCACACACACAGACACCATACATACACCCACCACACACACCCACACCCACACACCACACCCACCACACACACCCATACACACACACCACACCCACATAGACACACCACACACACACACTCATACACACACCCACCCCACACCCACCCCACACCACACCCACCACCCACACCACACCCACCCACACCACACCCACACACACCCACACACACTCACATACACCCACCACTCACACACACACACACTCACAAACACACACACACCCACCACAGCAGACCCACACACACCACACCCACCCACACCATACCCACACCACACACACACACCACACACACCACCCACACCCACACAACACACACAAAACACACCACACCCACACACATACACACACACAGCCACACACATCACACCCACACACACACACACACCACACACACACACCACACCCACACACACCTCACCCACACACAGACACACACACTCACACACACACCACACCCACACCCACACAAACCACATACACAAACTCACACACACATTCACCACACACACACACACCCACACCCACACACACACCACACCCACAAACACACCACACCCACACAGTCACACACACCCACACACCAAACCCCCACACACACCACACCCACACACACACACCACACCCACACAGACACCCACACACACACACCACACACACACACACCACACCCATACCCACACCACCCACACCACACCCACACACAAACCACACCCACCACACACACATACCCACACACACACACCACACACACCACACCCACACACACACACCACACACACCACACCCACACACCTACACACACAAACCACACACACCGACACACCCCACAGACACCACACCCACACACACCACACACACCACCCACACCCACACAACACACACAAAACACACCACACCCACACACATACACACACACAGCCACACACACCACACCCACACACACACACCACACCCACACACATACACACACACAGCCACACACATCACACCCACACACACCACACACACACACCACACCCACACACACCACACCCACACACAGACACACACACACACACACACCACACCCACACCCACACACACACCACCACACACACACACACACACCACCACACACACACACCCACACACCACACACACACCACAAACCACACACACAATATCCACACACACACCACACCCACACACTCCCACACACAACACACACACACACTCACACACACCACACCCACACAGTCACACACACACCCAGCACACACACACACACCCAAACACACACACACACACCACACACACACAGACAGCCACACACACAAACACTCACACACACACCACACCCACACACACCACACCCATACACACACCCACACACCACACACACCAGACCCACACACAAACCACACACCACACCCACACACACTCCCACACACACACCACACCCACACACACACACCACACCCACACATACCACACCCACACACACAGTCACACACCCACCACACACCCACACTCAACACCCACACACACACACTCACACACACCACACCCACACACACATACCCACCCACATACCACACCCACATACCCACCACACACACACACTCACAAACACACACCACACCCACCCACACACACTCACACACACCCACCACACCCACACACTCACACACACCCACCACACACACCCAAACACACACCACACACACCACACCCACCACACACACCCACCCACATCCACACACCCACACCACACACACACACACCACACACACCCAACACCCCCCCACACACACACCACACCCACCCACCACACCCACACACACACACCCACCACACACACACACACACACACTCACAAACACACACCACACACACCCACACACACCCACCACACCCACACACTCACACACAAACACCCACCACACAGACCCACACACACACCACACACACCACACCCACCCACCCACATCCACACACCCAAACCACACACACACACACACACCACACACACCCACCACACCCACACCACACCCACACACCACACACACACCACACCCACACAGCACACCCACACACACTCCACATACACACACACCACATACACACACAAACACCACATACACACACACTCACACACACACACCCATACACACACCACACACACCACACCCACCCACACCACACCCACACACCACACCCATCAACCCACACACACACCACCACACACACACCCACACACACACCACAAACTACACACACAATACCCACACACACACACTACACACACCATACCCACACACACCCGCACCACACCCACACACACCCACACACCACACCCACACATAGTCACACACACACCCACCACACCCAGCACACACACCCACACACACAAACACCACACCCACACATACACCACACCCACACAGCCACCCACACACACAAACACTCACACACTCACACACACCCACCACACCCACCCACACACACACCACATACACACACACACGCTCACACACACACACACCACGCACCCACACACACCACACCCACCACACACACTCACAAACACACACACCCACCACACACACCGCTCCCACCCACACCACACCCACACACCACACCCACACACACAGACACCATACATACACCCACCACACACACACCCACACCCACACACCACACCCACCACACACACCCATACACACACACCACACCCACATAGACACACCACATACACACACACACCACATACACACACACACACTCATACACACACCCACCCCACACCCACACACACCACACCCACCACCCACACCACACCCACCCACACCACACCCACACACACCCACACACACTCACACACACCCACCACTCACACACACACACTCACAAACACACACACACCCACCACAGCAGACCCACACACACCACACCCACCCACACCATACCCACACCACACACACACACCACACACACCACCCACACCCACACAACACACACAAAACACACCACACCCACACACATACACACACACAGCCACACACATCACACCCACACACACACACACACCACACACACACACCACACCCACACACACCTCACCCACACACAGACACACACACTCACACACACACCACACCCACACAAACCACATACACAAACTCACACACACATTCACCACACACACACACACCCACACACCCACACCACACCCCCACACACACACACACCCAAAACACACACACACTCACACGCACCCACCACACACACGCACCCACACCACATCCACCCACACCACACCCACACCGCACCCACCACAGACACCACACACACACCCACCACACACCACACCCACACACCCACACCCACCACACCCACACACACACCACACCCACAAACACACCACACCCACACAGTCACACACACCCACACACCAAACCCCCACACACACCACACCCACACACACACACCACACCCACACAGACACCCACACACACACACCACACACACACACACCACACCCATACCCACACCACCCACACCACACCCACACACAAACCACACCCACCACACACACATACCCACACACACACACCACACACACCACACCCACACACACACCACACACACCACACCCACACACCTACACACACACACAACCACACACACCGACACACCCCACAGACACCACACCCACACACACCACACACACCACCCACACCCACACAACACACACAAAACACACCACACCCACACACATACACACACACAGCCACACACATCACACCCACACACACCACACACACACACCACACCCACACACACCACACCCACACACAGACACACACACACACACACCACACGCACACCCACACACACACCACCACACACACACACACCACCACACACACACACCCACACACCACACACACACCACAAACCACACACACAATATCCACACACACACCACACCCACACACTCCCACACACAACACCCACACACACTCACACACACCACACCCACACAGTCACACACACACCCAGCACACACACCCACACCCAAACACACACACACACACAACACACACACACAGACAGCCACACACACAAACACTCACACACACACCACACCCACACACACCACACCCATACACACACCCACACACCACACACACCAGACCCACACACAAACCACACACCACACCCACACACACTCCCACACACACACCACACCCACACACACACACCACACCCACACATACCACACCCACACACACAGTCACACACCCACCACACACCCACACTCAACACCCACACACACACACTCACACACACCACACCCACACACACATACCCACCCACATACCACACCCACATACCCACCACACACAAACACACTCTCACACACCACACACACACACCCACCCACACACACCACACCCACACACCACACCCACACACAGACACCCACACACACACACAACACACCCACACACAGACACACCACACCCACACACAGACACACCCACCCACACACACACACCCACACACACCCACCCACACACCACACCCACATACCCACCCACACACAACACACCCACACACAGACACACCACACCCACACACACACACCCACACACACCCCACAGACACCACACCCACACACACAACACACACCACACACACGCACACAACACACACAAAACACACCACACCCACACACATACACACACACAGCCACACACACCACACCCACACACACACACCACACCCACACCACACTCACCACACCCACACACACACCCACACACACCACACCCACCACACCCACACACAGACACCCACACCCACACACACACCCACACACACCCCACAGACACCACACCCACACACACAACACACACCACACACAACCACACAACACACACAAAACACACCACACCCACACACATACACACACACAGCCACACACACCACACCCACACACACACACCACACCCACACCACACTCACCACACCCACACACACACCCACACACCACACACACCAGACCCACACACCCACACACAAACCACACACCACACCCACACACACACCCACACACACACCACACCCACACACACACCCAAACACACACACCACACCCACACATACCACACCCACACACACAGTCACACACCCACTACACACACCCACACTCAACACCCACACACACACACTCACACACACCACACCCACACACACATACCCACCCACATACCACACCCACATACCCACCACACACAAACACACACACACCACACACACACACCCACCCACACACACCACACCCACACACCACACCCACACACAGACACCCACACACACACAAACACTCACACACACAACACACCCACACACAGACACACCACACCCACACACACACACACACCCACACACCACACACACATACCCACCACACACAAACACCAACACTCACACACACCACACACACACACCCACCCACTCACACCACACCCACACACAACACACCCACACACAGACACACCACACCGACACACACACACCCACACACACCCCACAGACACCACACCCACACACACAACACACATCACACACACCCACACAACACACACAAAACACACCACACCCACACACATACACACACACAGCCACACACACCACATCCACATACACACACTACACCCACACCACACTCACCACACCCACACACACACCCACACACACCACACCCACCACACCCACACACAGACACCCACACCCACACACACACACCCACACACACCCCACAGACACCACACCCTCACACACAACACACACCACACACACCCACACAACACACAAAAAACACACCACACCCACACACATACACACACACAGCCACACACACCACACCCACACACACACACCACACCCACACCACACTCACCACACCCACACACACAACACCCACACACCACACCCACACACAGACACCCACACACACACAAACACTCACACACACAACACACCCACACACAGACACACCACACCCACACACACACACCCACCCACACACCACACCCACATACCCACCACACACAAACACCAACACTCACACACACCACACACACACACCCACCCACACACACCACACCCACACACAACACACCCACACACAGACACACCACACCGACACACACACACCCACACACACCCCACAGACACCACACCCACACACACAACACACACCACACACACCCACACAACACACACAAAACACACCACACCCACACACATACACACACACAGCCACACACACCACACCCACACACATACTACACCCACACCACACTCACCACACCCACACACACACCCACACACACCACACCCACCACACCCACACACAGACACCCACACACACACTAACACACCCACACACACCCCACAGACACCACACCCACACACACAACACACACCACACACACCCACACAACACACACAAAACACACCACACCCACACACATACACACACACAGCCACACACACCACACCCACACACACACACCACACCCACACCACACTCACCACAACCACACACACACCCACACCCACCACACCCACACACAGACACCCACACACACACACACCACACCCACACCCACACACCACCACATCCACACACACCACACCCACACACACACCCACACACACCACACCCACACACCACCACATCCACACACACCACACCCACACACACACCCACACACACCACACCCACACACACCACACCCACACACACACTCACCACAACCACACACACACCCACACCCACCACACCCACTCACACACACCCACACACACACACACCACACCCACACCCACACACCACCACATCCACACACACCACACCCACACACACACTCACACACACCACACACACACACCCACTCACACCACACCCACACACAACACACCCACACACAGACACACCACACCGACACACACACACCCACACACACCCCACAGACACCACACCCACACACACAACACACATCACACACACCCACACAACACACACAAAACACACCACACCCACACACATACACACACACAGCCACACACACCACACCCACACACACACACTACACCCATACCACACTCACCACACCCACACACACCCACACACACCACACCCACCACACCCACACACAGACACCCACACCCACACACACACACCCACACACACCCCACAGACACCACACCCTCACACACAACACACACCACACACACCCACACAACACACACAAAACACACCACACCCACACACATACACACACACAGCCACACACACCACACCCACACACACACACCACACCCACACCACACTCACCACACCCACACACACACCCACACACACCACACCCACACACCACATCCACACACAGACACCCACACACACACAAACACTCACACACACAACACACCCACACACAGACACACCACACCCACACACACACACACCCACACACCACACCCACATACCCACCACACACAAACACCAACACTCACACACACCACACACACACACCCACACACACTCACATACACCCACCACTCACACACACACACACTCACAAACACACACACACCCACCACAGCAGACCCACACACACCACACCCACCCACACCATACCCACACCACACACACACACCACACACACCACCCACACCCACACAACACACACAAAACACACCACACCCACACACATACACACACACAGCCACACACATCACACCCACACACACACACACACACCACACACACACCACACCCACACACACCTCACCCACACACAGACACACACACTCACACACACACCACACCCACACCCACACAAACCACATACACAAACTCACACACACATTCACCACACACACACACACCCACACCCACCACACCCACACACACACCACACCCACAAACACACCACACCCACACAGTCACACACACCCACACACCAAACCCCCACACACACCACACCCACACACACACACCACACCCACACAGACACCCACACACACACACCACACACACACACACCACACCCATACCCACACCACCCACACCACACCCACACACAAACCACACCCACCACACACACATACCCACACACACACACCACACACACCACACCCACACACACACACCACACACACCACACCCACACACCTACACACACAAACCACACACACCGACACACCCCACAGACACCACACCCACACACACCACACACACCACCCACACCCACACAACACACACAAAACACACCACACCCACACACATACACACACACAGCCACACACACCACACCCACACACACACACCACACCCACACACATACACACACACAGCCACACACATCACACCCACACACACCACACACACACACCACACCCACACACACCACACCCACACACAGACACACACACACACACACCACACCCACACACACACCACCACACACACACACACACCACCACACACACACACCCACACACCACACACACACCACAAACCACACACACAATATCCACACACACACCACACCCACACACTCCCACACACAACACACACACACTCACACACACCACACCCACACAGTCACACACACACCCAGCACACACACACACACCCAAACACACACACACACACACCACACACACACAGACAGCCACACACACAAACACTCACACACACACCACACCCACACACACCACACCCATACACACACCCACACACCACACACACCAGACCCACACACAAACCACACACCACACCCACACACACTCCCACACACACACCACACCCACACACACACACCACACCCACACATACCACACCCACACACACAGTCACACACCCACCACACACCCACACTCAACACCCACACACACACACTCACACACACCACACCCACACACACATACCCACCCACATACCACACCCACATACCCACCACACACACACACTCACAAACACACACCACACCCACCCACACACACTCACACACACCCACCACACCCACACACTCACACACACCCACCACACACACCCAAACACACACCACACACACCACACCCACCACACACACCCACCCACATCCACACACCCACACCACACACACACACACCACACACACCCAACACCCCCCCACACACACACCACACCCACCCACCACACCCACACACACACACCCACCACACACACACACACACACACTCACAAACACACACCACACACACCCACACACACCCACCACACCCACACACTCACACACAAACACCCACCACACAGACCCACACACACACCACACACACCACACCCACCCACCCACATCCACACACCCAAACCACACACACACACACACACCACACACACCCACCACACCCACACCACACCCACACACCACACACACACCACACCCACACAGCACACCCACACACACTCCACATACACACACACCACATACACACACAAACACCACATACACACACACTCACACACACACCCACACACACCCATACACACACCACACACACCACACCCACCCACACCACACCCACACACCACACCCATCAACCCACACACACACCACCACACACACACCCACACACACACCACAAACTACACACACAATACCCACACACACACACTACACACACCATACCCACACACACCCGCACCACACCCACACACACCCACACACCACACCCACACATAGTCACACACACACCCACCACACCCAGCACACTCACCCACACACACAAACACCACACCCACACATACACCACACCCACACAGCCACCCACACACACAAACACTCACACACTCACACACACCCACCACACCCACCCACACACACACCACATACACACACACACGCTCACACACACACACACCACGCACCCACACACACCACACCCACCACACACACTCACAAACACACACACCCACCACACACACCGCTCCCACCCACACCACACCCACACACCACACCCACACACACAGACACCATACATACACCCACCACACACACACCCACACCCACACACCACACCCACCACACACACCCATACACACACACCACACCCACATAGACACACCACATACACACACACACCACATACACACACACACACTCATACACACACCCACCCCACACCCACACACACCACACCCACCACCCACACCACACCCACCCACACCACACCCACACACACCCACACACACTCACACACACCCACCACTCACACACACACACTCACAAACACACACACACCCACCACAGCAGACCCACACACACCACACCCACCCACACCATACCCACACCACACACACACACCACACACACCACCCACACCCACACAACACACACAAAACACACCACACCCACACACATACACACACACAGCCACACACATCACACCCACACACACACACACACCACACACACACACCACACCCACACACACCTCACCCACACAAACCACACACACACTCACACACACACCACACCCACACCCACACAAACCACATACACAAACTCACACACACATTCACCACACACACACACACCCACACACCCACACCACACCCCCACACACACACACACCCAAAACACACACACACTCACACGCACCCACCACACACACGCACCCACACCACATCCACCCACACCACACCCACACCGCACCCACCACAGACACCACATACACACACCCACCACACACCACACCCACACACCCACACCCACCACACCCACACACACACCACACCCACAAACACACCACACCCACACAGTCACACACACCCACACACCAAACCCCCACACACACCACACCCACACACACACACCACACCCACACAGACACCCACACACACACACCACACACACACACACCACACCCATACCCACACCACCCACACCACACCCACACACAAACCACACCCACCACACACACATACCCACACACACACACCACACACACCACACCCACACACACACACACCACACACACCACACCCACACACCTACACACACACACAACCACACACACCGACACACCCCACAGACACCACACCCACACACACCACCCACACCCACACAACACACACAAAACACACCACACCCACACACATACACACACACAGCCACACACATCACACCCACACACACCACACACACACACCACACCCACACACACCACACCCACACACAGACACACACACACACCACCACACGCACACCCACACACACACCACCACACACACACACACACCACCACACACACACACCCACACACCACACACACACCACAAACCACACACACAATATCCACACACACACCACACCCACACACTCCCACACACAACACCCACACACACTCACACACACCACACCCACACAGTCACACACACACCCAGCACACACACCCACACCCAAACACACACACACACACACCACACACACACAGACAGCCACACACACAAACACTCACACACACACCACACCCACACACACCACACCCATACACACACCCACACACCACACACACCAGACCCACACACAAACCACACACCACACCCACACACACTCCCACACACACACCACACCCACACACACACACCACACCCACACATACCACACCCACACACACAGTCACACACCCACCACACACCCACACTCAACACCCACACACACACACTCACACACACCACACCCACACACACATACCCACCCACATACCACACCCACATACCCACCACACACAAACACACTCTCACACACCACACACACACACCCACCCACACACACCACACCCACACACCACACCCACACACAGACACCCACACACACACACAACACACCCACACACAGACACACCACACCCACACACAGACACACCACACCCACACACACACACCCACACACACCCACCCACACACCACACCCACATACCCACCCACACACACCACACCCACACACAACACACCCACACACAGACACACCACACCCACACACACACACCCACACACACCCCACAGACACCACACCCACACACACAACACACACCACACACACGCACACAACACACACAAAACACACCACACCCACACACATACACACACACAGCCACACACACCACACCCACACACACACACCACACCCACACCACACTCACCACACACACACCACACCCACCACACCCACACACAGACACCCACACCCACACACACACCCACACACACCCCACAGACACCACACCCACACACACAACACACACCACACACAACCACACAACACACACAAAACACACCACACCCACACACATACACACACACAGCCACACACACCACACCCACACACACACACCACACCCACACCACACTCACCACACCCACACACACACCCACACACCACACACACCAGACCCACACACCCACACACAAACCACACACCACACCCACACACACACCCACACACACACCACACCCACACACACACCCAAACACACACACCACACCCACACATACCACACCCACACACACAGTCACACACCCACTACACACACCCACACTCAACACCCACACACACACACTCACACACACCACACCCACACACACATACCCACCCACATACCACACCCACATACCCACCACACACAAACACACACACACCACACACACACACCCACCCACACACACCACACCCACACACCACACCCACACACAGACACCCACACACACACAAACACTCACACACACAACACACCCACACACAGACACACCACACCCACACACACACACACACCCACACACCACACACACATACCCACCACACACAAACACCAACACTCACACACACCACACACACACACCCACCCACTCACACCACACCCACACACAACACACCCACACACAGACACACCACACCCACACACACACACCCACACACACCCCACAGACACCACACCCACACACACAACACACATCACACACACCCACACAACACACACAAAACACACCACACCCACACACATACACACACACAGCCACACACACCACACCCACACACACACACTACACCCACACCACACTCACCACACCCACACACACACCCACACACACCACACCCACCACACCCACACACAGACACCCACACCCACACACACACACCCACACACACCCCACAGACACCACACCCTCACACACAACACACACCACACACACCCACACAACACACAAAAAACACACCACACCCACACACATACACACACACAGCCACACACACCACACCCACACACACACACCACACCCACACCACACTCACCACACCCACACACACCACACCCACACACCACACCCACACACAGACACCCACACACACACAAACACTCACACACACAACACACCCACACACAGACACACCACACCCACACACACACACCCACCCACACACCACACCCACATACCCACCACACACAAACACCAACACTCACACACACCACACACACACACCCACCCACACACACCACACCCACACACAACACACCCACACACAGACACACCACACCGACACACACACACCCACACACACCCCACAGACACCACACCCACACACACAACACACACCACACACACCCACACAACACACACAAAACACACCACACCCACACACATACACACACACAGCCACACACACCACACCCACACACATACTACACCCACACCACACTCACCACACCCACACACACACCCACACACACCACACCCACCACACCCACACACAGACACCCACACACACACTAACACACCCACACACACCCCACAGACACCACACCCACACACACAACACACACCACACACACCCACACAACACACACAAAACACACCACACCCACACACATACACACACACAGCCACACACACCACACCCACACACACACTACACCCACACCACACTCACCACACCCACACACACACCCACACACACCACACCCACCACACCCACACACAGACACCCACACACACACTAACACACCCACACACACCCCACACACCACACCCACCACACCCACACACAGACACCCACACACACACTAACACACCCACACACACCCCACAGACACCACACCCACACAACACACACCACACACACCCACACAACACACACAAAACACACCACACCCACACACATACACACACACAGCCACACACACCACACCCACACACACACACCACACCACACTCACCACAACCACACACACACCCACACCCACCACACCCACACACAGACACCCACACACACACACACCACACCCACACCCACACACCACCACATCCACACACACCACACCCACACACACACCCACACACACCACACCCACACACCACCACATCCACACACACCACACCCACACACACACCCACACACACCACACCCACACACACCACACCCACACACACACTCACCACAACCACACACACACCCACACCCACCACACCCACACACACACACCCACACACACACACACCACACCCACACACCACCACATCCACACACACCACACCCACACACACACTCACACACACCACACACACACACCCACTCACACCACACCCACACACAACACACCCACACACAGACACACCACACCGACACACACACACCCACACACACCCCACAGACACCACACCCACACACACAACACACATCACACACACCCACACAACACACACAAAACACACCACACCCACACACATACACACACACAGCCACACACACCACACCCACACACACACACTACACCCATACCACACTCACCACACCCACACACACACCCACACACACCACACACACCACACCCACACACAGACACCCACACCCACACACACACACCCACACACACCCCACAGACACCACACCCCCACACACACCCACACAACACACACAAAACACACCACACCCACACACATACACACACACAGCCACACACACCACACCCACACACACACACCACACCCACACCACACTCACCACACCCACACACACACCCACACAGACCACACCCACACACCACATCCACACACAGACACCCACACACACACAAACACTCACACACACAACACACCCACACACAGACACACCACACCCACACACACACCCACCCACACACCACACCCACATACCCACCACACACAAACACCAACACTCACACACACCACACACACACACCCACCCACACACACCACACCCACACACAACACACCCACACACAGACACACCACACCCACACACACACACCCACACACATCCCACAGACACCACACCCACACACACAACACACACCACACACACCCACACAACCCACACAAAACACACCACACCCACACACATACACACACACAGCCACACACACCACACCCACACACACACTACACCCACCACACCCACACACACACCCACACACACCACACCCACACACAACACACCCACACACAGACACCCACACCCACACTAACACACCCACACACACCCCACAGACACCACACCCACACACACAACACACACCACACACACCCACACAACACACACAAAACACACCACACCCACACACATACACACACACAGCCACACACACCACACCCACACACACACACCACACCCACACCACACTCACCACAACCACACACACACCCACACCCACCACACCCACACACAGACACCCACACACACACACGCCACACCCACACCCACACACCACCACATCCACACACACCACACCCACACACACCACACCCACAAACACACAAACACTCACACACAACGCGCACACAGACACACCACACCTACACACACACACCCACACACACCCACACACACCACACCCACACCCACACACACACACCACCACACACACACCCACACACCACACACACACTTCAAACCACACACACAATACCCACACACACACCACACACCACACCCACACACACCCACACACAACACCCACACACACACTCACACACACCACACCCACACAGTCACACACACACCCACCACACCCAGCACACACACCCACACCCACACACACACCACATCCACACACACACCAAACCCACACAGACAGCCACACACACAAATACTCACACACACACCACACCCACACACACCACACCCATACACACACACTCACACACACCACACCCACACACACACACCACACACCACACCCACACACACACACCACACCCACACACACACCCAAACATACACACCACACCGAAACATAACACACCCACACACACAGTCACACCCACACACCACACACACACCCACACTCAACACCCACACACACACACACTCACACACCACACCCACACACACATACCCACCCACACACCACACCCACATACCCACCACACACAAACACAAACACTCACACACACCACACACACACACACACCCACACACACCACACCCACACACACACCACACCCACACACAGACACCCACACACACACAAACACTCACAAACAACACACCCACAAACAGACACACCACATCCACACACACACACCACACCCACACACACCACACCCACACACAGACACCCACACACACACAAACACTCACACACACAACACACCCACACACAGACACACCACACCCACACACACACCACCACACACACCCACACACCACACCCACACCCACACACACCCACACACAACACCCTCACACACTCACACACACCACAGTCACACACACACCCACCACACCCAGCACACACACCCACACCCATACACACACACCACACCCACACACACCACACCCATACACACACCCACACACCCACCACACCCACACACCTCGCACACCAGACCCACACACCCACACACAAACCACACACCACATCCACACACACACCACACCCACACACACACCCAAACATACACACCACACACACACATAACACACCCACACACACAGTCACACCCACACACCACACACACACCCACACTCAACACCCATACACACACACACTCACACACACCACACCCACACACACACACCACACACCACACCCACACACACACACCACACCCACACACACACCCTAACATACACACCACACCGAAACATAACACACCCACACACACAGTCACACCCACACACCACACACACACCCACCTCAACACCCACACACACACACCACACCCACACACACATACCCACCCACACACCACACCCACATACCCACCACACACAAACACAAACACTCACACACACCACACACACACACCCACCCACACACACCAGACCCACACACACACCACATCCACACACAGACACCCACACACACACAAACACTCACACACACAACACACCCACACACAGACACACCACACCCACACACACACACCACACCCACACACACCACACCCACACACAGACACCCACACACACACAAACACTCACACACACAACACACCCACACACAGACACACCACACCCACACACACACCACCACACACACCCACACACCACACCCACACACACCACACCCACACACACCACACCCCCACACAGACACCAACACACACACAAACACTCACACACAACGTACACACAGAGACACAACACACCCACACACACACAGCCACACACACCCACACACACACCACACCCACACCCACACACAAACCACCACACACACACACCCACACACCACACACACACCAGAAACCACACACATACCCACACACACACCACACCCACACACACCCACACACAATACCCACACACACACCACACACACACCACACCCACACACCACACCCACACACACACCCAAACATACACACCACACCCACACATAACACACCCACACACAGTCACACACCACACACACACCACACCCACACACCACACCCACACACAGACACCCACACACACACAAACACTCACACACACAACACACCCACACACAGACACACCACACCACACACACACACCCACCCACACACCACACCCACATACCCACCACACACAAACACAAACACACACCCACACACCCCACAGACACCACACCCACACACACAACACACACCACACACACCACACACACCCACACAACACACACAAAACACACCACACCCACACACATACACACACAGCCACACACACCACACCCACACACACACACACACCACACCCACACCACACTCACCACACCCACACACACACCCACACACACCACATCCACCACACCCACACACAGACACCCACACACACACACCACACCCACAACCACACACCACCACACACACCCACACACCACACCCACACACACCACACACACACACACACCCACACACACCACACCCACACACACCACACCCACACACACACAAACACTCACACACAACGCACACACAGACACACCACACCCACACACACACCCACACACACCCACACACACCACACCCACACACACACACCCACACACCACACACACCACAAACCACACACACAATACCCACACACACACACCACACACCCACACACACCCACACACAACACCCACACACACACTCACACACACCACACCCACACAGTCACACACACACCACACCCACACACACACCAAACCCACACAGACAGCCACACACACAAATACTCACACACACACCACACCCACACACACCACACCCATACACACACACACACCCACCCACCACACCCACACACCACACACACCACACCCACACACCCACACACAAACCACACACCACACCCACACATACACCACACCCACACACACACCCAAACATACACACCACACCCACACATAACACACCCACACACAGTCACACACCCACCACACACACACCCACACTCAACACCCACACACACACACACACACTCACACACACCACACCCACACACACATACCCACCCACACACCACACCCACATACCCACCACACACAAACACAAACACTCACACACACCACACACACACACACCCACACACACCACACCCACACACACACCACACACACACAGACACCCACACACACACACTCACACACACCACACACCCACACACAGACACACCACACCCACACACACACACACACACACACAGACACCACACCCACACACATACACACACAGCCAGACACACCACCCACACACACACACCACACCCACACACCACACCCACACACACCACACCCACACACACACCCACAGACACCACACCCACACACATCACACCCACACACAGACACCCACACACACAAACACTCACACACAACGTACACACAGACACACCCACACCCACACACACACCCACACACACCCACACACACACCACACCCACACCCACACAGACACCCACACACACAAACACTCACACACAACGTACACACACACACACCCACATACACCCACACCACACCCACATACACCCACACCACACCCACACCCACACACACACCACACACACACACCACATCCAGCACACACACCCACACACACACCCACCACACACCCACACACACACCACACCCACCACACACACACACTCACAAACACACACACACCCACCACACACACACCACACACACCGCTCCCACACACACCACACCCACTCACCACACCCACACACACAGACACCATACACACACACACCACACACACCCACACCACACCCACATACCACACCCATCACACACACCCACACACACACCACACCCACACACACCACACACACCACTCCCACCACACACACACCACACCCTCGCACACCACACCCACACACCACACCCACACACAGACCACATACACACACACACTCACACACACACCACTCACACCCACACACACCACACACACACCACACCCATACACACCACATACACACACTCACACACACCACACTCACCACACACACACCACACCCACACACACACCACATACACACTCTCACACACACACACACACCCACCACACACACACACACCACCCCCCCACACACACACAGCACACACACACACCACACACACCCACCACACCCACACACACACACAAACCACATACACAAACTCACACACACTCACCACACACACCCACACACCCACACCACACCCCCACACACACACACCCAAAACATACACACACACACCCACCACACACACGCACCCACACCACATCCACCCACACACCGCACCCACCACAGACACCACACACACCCACCGCACACCACACCCACACACACCCACACCCACCACACCCACACAGATACACACACACCCACACACACACCACACCCACACACAGTCACAAACACCCACACACCAAACCCCCACACACACCACACCCACACACACACCACACCCACACAGACACCCCCACACACACACCACACACCACACCCATACCCACACCACCCACACCACATCCACGCACAAACCACACCCACCACACACACATACCCACACACACATCACACACACCACACACACCCACACACCACACACAAAACACACCACATCCACACACATACACACACACAGCCACACACACACCACACACACACCACACCCACACACCACACCCACACACACACCCAAACATACACACCACACCCACACATAACACACCCACACACAGTCACACACCACACACACACCACACCCACACACCACACCCACACACAGACACCCACACACACACAAACACTCACACACACAACACACCCACACACAGACACACCACACCACACACACACACCCACCCACACACCACACCCACATACCCACCACACACAAACACAAACACACACCCACACACCCCACAGACACCACACCCACACACACAACACACACCACACACACCACACACACCCACACAACACACACAAAACACACCACACCCACACACATACACACACAGCCACACACACCACACCCACACACACACACACACCACACCCACACCACACTCACCACACCCACACACACACCCACACACACCACATCCACCACACCCACACACAGACACCCACACACACACACCACACCCACAACCACACACCACCACACACACCCACACACCACACCCACACACACCACACACACACACACACACCCACACACACCACACCCACACACACCACACCCACACACACACAAACACTCACACACAACGCACACACAGACACACCACACCCACACACACACCCACACACACCCACACACACCACACCCACACACACACACCCACACACCACACACACCACAAACCACACACACAATACCCACACACACACACCACACACCCACACACACCCACACACAACACCCACACACACACTCACACACACCACACCCACACAGTCACACACACACCACACCCACACACACACCAAACCCACACAGACAGCCACACACACAAATACTCACACACACACCACACCCACACACACCACACCCATACACACACACACACCCACCCACCACACCCACACACCACACACACCACACCCACACACCCACACACAAACCACACACCACACCCACACATACACCACACCCACACACACACCCAAACATACACACCACACCCACACATAACACACCCACACACAGTCACACACCCACCACACACACACCCACACTCAACACCCACACACACACACACACACTCACACACACCACACCCACACACACATACCCACCCACACACCACACCCACATACCCACCACACACAAACACAAACACTCACACACACCACACACACACACACCCACACACACCACACCCACACACACACCACACACACACAGACACCCACACACACACACTCACACACACCACACACCCACACACAGACACACCACACCCACACACACACACACACACACACAGACACCACACCCACACACATACACACACAGCCAGACACACCACCCACACACACACACCACACCCACACACCACACCCACACACACCACACCCACACACACACCCACAGACACCACACCCACACACATCACACCCACACACAGACACCCACACACACAAACACTCACACACAACGTACACACAGACACACCCACACCCACACACACACCCACACACACCCACACACACACCACACCCACACCCACACAGACACCCACACACACAAACACTCACACACAACGTACACACACACACACCCACATACACCCACACCACACCCACATACACCCACACCACACCCACACCCACACACACACCACACACACACACCACATCCAGCACACACACCCACACACACACCCACCACACACCCACACACACACCACACCCACCACACACACACACTCACAAACACACACACACCCACCACACACACACCACACACACCGCTCCCACACACACCACACCCACTCACCACACCCACACACACAGACACCATACACACACACACCACACACACCCACACCACACCCACATACCACACCCATCACACACACCCACACACACACCACACCCACACACACCACACACACCACTCCCACCACACACACACCACACCCTCGCACACCACACCCACACACCACACCCACACACAGACCACATACACACACACACTCACACACACACCACTCACACCCACACACACCACACACACACCACACCCATACACACCACATACACACACTCACACACACCACACTCACCACACACACACCACACCCACACACACACCACATACACACTCTCACACACACACACACACCCACCACACACACACACACCACCCCCCCACACACACACAGCACACACACACACCACACACACCCACCACACCCACACACACACACAAACCACATACACAAACTCACACACACTCACCACACACACCCACACACCCACACCACACCCCCACACACACACACCCAAAACATACACACACACACCCACCACACACACGCACCCACACCACATCCACCCACACACCGCACCCACCACAGACACCACACACACCCACCGCACACCACACCCACACACACCCACACCCACCACACCCACACAGATACACACACACCCACACACACACCACACCCACACACAGTCACAAACACCCACACACCAAACCCCCACACACACCACACCCACACACACACCACACCCACACAGACACCCCCACACACACACCACACACCACACCCATACCCACACCACCCACACCACATCCACGCACAAACCACACCCACCACACACACATACCCACACACACATCACACACACCACACACACCCACACACCACACACAAAACACACCACATCCACACACATACACACACACAGCCACACACACCACACCCACACACACACCACACCCACACCACACTCACCACACCCACACACACACCCACACACACCACACCCACCATACCCACACACAGACACCCACACACACACACACACCACACCCACACACACACCACCACACACACCCACACACCACACCCACACACACCACACCCACAAACACACCCACACACACCACACCCACACACACCACACCCACACACACACAAACACACACACAACGCGCACACAGACACACCACACCCACACCCACACACACACCACCACACACACACCCACACACCACACACAAACTTCAAACCACACACAATACCCACACACACACCACACACCACACCCACACACACCCACACACAACACCCACACACACACACTCACACACACTACACCCACACAGTCACACACACACCCACCACACACACCCACACCCACACACACCACACCCACACACACACCAAACCCACACAGACAGCCACACACACAAATACTCACACACACACCACACCCATACACACACCCACACACCCACCACACCCACACACCACACACACCAGACCCACACACCCACACACAAACCACACACCACACCCACACACACACCACACCCACACACACCCAAACATTCACACCACACCCACACATAACACACCTACACACACAGTAACACCCACACCACACACACACCCACACTCAACACCCATACACACACACACTCACACACACCACACCCACACACACATACCCACCCACACACCACACCCACATACCCACCACGCACAAACACAAACACTCACACACACCACACACACACACACCCACCCACACACACCACACCCACACACACACACACCACACCCACACACAGACACCCACACACACACAAACACTCACACACACAACACACCCACACACAGACACACCACACCCACACACACACACACCCACACACACCACACCCACACACATACACACACACCCAGACACACCACCCACACACACACACCACACCCACACACCACACCCACACACACCACACCCACACACCACACCCACACACAGACACCCACACACACAAACACTCACACACAACGTACACACACAGACACACCACACCCACACACACACACACACCCACACACACCCACACACACACCACACCCACACCCACACACACACCACACACACACACCCACACACCACACACACACAGAAACCACACACACATACCCACACACACACCACACACACCACACCCACACACACCCACACACAACACCCACACACACACCACACACACACCACACACACAGTCTCACACACACACACCACATCCAGCACACACACCCACACACACAAACACCACACCCACACACACACACCATACCCACACACACCACACATACCCATACCACACCCACATACCACATCCACCCACACACGCACACCACATACACACACATACACACTCACACACACACCCACCACACACACACACTCACAAACACACACACCCACCACACACGCACCACACACACCGCTCCCACACACACCACACCCACATATCACACCCACACACACAGACACCATACACACACACCACACACACCCACACCACAGCCACATACCACACCCACCACACACACCCACACATACACCACACCCACACACACACCACATACACACACACACACCACACCCACCACACCACACCCACACCACAACACACCCACACACCACACCCACACACACACCACACACACATACCACATACACACACTCACACACACACCACTCACACCCACACACACCACACACACACCACACCCACACCCACACACACCACATACACACACACACTCACACACACCACACCCACCACACACACACCACACCCACACACACCACACCCACACACACCACTCACACCCACACACACCACACACACACCACACCCACACACACCACTCACACCCACACACACCACACACCCACACACACCACACACACACCACACCCACACAAACTCACACACACCACACCCACCACACCCACACACACACCACATACACACACTCACACACCCACCACACACCCACACACACACCACACCCACACACACCACATACACACTCACACACATACCCACCACACACCCACACACCCACACACCACACCCACACACACACCACACCCACACACAGTCACACACACCACACCCACACAGACACCCACACACACACACACACCATACCCACACACACCCACACACCACACCCACACACACACACCACACACACAAACACCACACCCACACACACCACACCCACACACACACACACCACACACACATAGTCACACACACACCCACCACACCCAGCACACACACACACACACAAACACCACACCCACACACACACTACACCCACATACCTACACACGCACACAACCACACACACCGACACACACCAAAGACACCACACCCACACACACCACGCACACCACCCACACTCACACACCACACACAAAACACACCACACCCACACACATGCACACACACAGCCACACACACCACACCCACACACACACACCACACCCACACCACACTCACCACACCCACACACACCACACCCACACACAGACACCCACACAAACACACACACAACGCACACACAGACACACCACACCCACACACACATACCCACACACACACCACACCCACACACACACCACCACACACACAATACCTACACACACACCCACACCCACACACACACACCACACCCACACACACACCATACACACACAGACAGCCACACACACAAACACTCACACACACACCAACACACCCACCACACCCACACACCACACACACCAGACCCACACACCCACACACAAACCACACACCACACCCACACACACACACACCCACACACACCACACCCACACACACACCCAAACACACACACCACACCCACACATACCACACCCACACACACAGTCACACACCCACTACACACACACCCACACTCAACACCCACACACACACACACCACACCCACCCACACATACTCACCCACATACCATACCCACATACCCACCACACACACACACCACACACACACACACCCACACACACCACACCCACACACCACACCCACACAAACACTCACACACACAACACACCCACACACAGACACACCACACCCACACACACACACCCCACAGACACCACACCCACACACACCACACACACCACCCACACCCACACAACACACACAAAACACACCATACCCACTCACATACACACACACAGCCACACACACCACACCCACACACCACACCCACACCACACCCACCACACCCACACACCACACCCACACCACACCCACCACACCCACACACACACCCACACACAGACACCCACACACACACTACACCCACACCCACACACACACACACCACCACACACACCCACACACCACACACACACACCACACCCACACACACACCCACACACACCACACCCACACACACCACACCCACACACAGACACCCACACACACACAAACACACACACAACGCACACACACAGACACACCACACCCACACACACACACCCACACACACCACACCCACACCCACACACACACCACCACACACACACACAACACACCCACACACAGACACACCACACCCACACACACACACCACACACACCCACAGACACCACATCCACACACAACACACACCACACACACCACCCACACCCACAACACACACAAAACACACCACACCCACACACATACACACACACAGCCACACACACCACCCACACCCACACCACACCCACACATCACACCAACACACACCACACCCACACACACACCCACACACACCACACCCACACACCACACCCACACAGACACCCACACACACACAAACACTCACACACAACGTACACACAGACACACCACACCCACACACACACCCACACACACACCACACCCACACACACACCACCACACACACACACCCACACACTACACACACACCACACCCACACACACACCACACACACCACACCCACACACACTCACACACAACACCCACACACACACCACACACACACAGTCACACACACACCCACCACACCCAGCACACACACCCACACCCACACACACACCACACCCACACACACATCCACCACACCCAGCACACACACACCACACCCACACACACACCACACCCACACACACATACCCACCCACACACCACACCCACATACCCACCACACACAAACACAAACACTCACACACACCACACACACACACACACCCACACACACCACACACAGACACCCACACACACACAAACACTCACACACACAACACACCCACACACAGACACACCACACCCACACACACACACACACACACACCCACACACACACCACACACACACACACACCACACCCACACACACACCACCCACACACACCCACACACCACACACACACCACAAACCGCACACACAATACCCACACACACACACCACACACCCACCACACCCACACACCCACACACCACACGCACACACACACTCACACACAACACACACACACAGCCACACACACCCACCACACCCAGCACATACACCCACACACACACCACACCCACACACACACCATATTCACACAGACACCCCCACACACAAACACTCACACACACACCACACCCACACACACACAGACAGCCACACACACACACCCACACACCCACCACACCCACACACCACACACACCACACCCACACACCCACACACAAACCACACACCACACCCACACACACACCCAAACACACACACCACACCCACACACACAGTCACACACCTACCACACACACACCCACACTCAACACCCACACACTCACACTCACACACCACACCCACACACACCACACCCACACACACATACCCACCCACACACCACACCCACATACCCACCACACACAAACACAAACACTCACACACACACCACACCCACCACACCCACACACACACCTCACACACACACACACCACACACCACTCACACACACCCAAACACTCACACACACCACACCCACACACACACATCTACACACCACACACACACACACCTCACATACACACCACACACACACACACACACTCGCCCGCCCCACCCACTCACACATCACACACACATGACTCACCCACTCATACATCACACACACATTTCCACCTGCCGCACGCACTCACACATCACACACACACACACGCACCACACACTCACACATCACATACACACCCCACTCACTCACACATCACTCACACACACACCCGCCCCACCCACTCACACATCACACACACACACACCCGCACCACCCACTCACACATCACTCACACACACACACCCGCCCCACCCACTCACACATCACATACATCCGCCCCACCCACTCACACAACACACATACACCCGCCCCACCCACTCACACATCACACACACACCCGCCACACCCACTGACACATTACACACACAACCACCCCACCCACTCACACATCACATACAAACATACACTCGCACCACCCATTCACACATCACACACACACACACCCGCTACACCCACTCACACATCACACACACATACACCCGCCACACCCACTCACACATCACACACACACCCGCCCCACCTATTGACACATTACACACACAACCGCCCCACCCACTCACACATCATATACAAACATACACTCGCACCACCCATTCACACATCACACACACACACCCGCTACACCCACTCACACATCACACACACATACACCCGACCCACCAACTCACACATCAGAAACTTCCGCCCCACCCACTCACACATCACACAAATACACCTGCCCCACCCACTCAGACATCACAAACACCCGCCCCACCCACTCACACATCACACACACACACCCGCCCCACCCACTCACACATCACTCACGCACACACACCCGCCCCACACACTCACACATCACACACACACCCACCCCAACCACTCACATATCATACAGACACATAAACCCGCCCCACTCACACACATCACTCACGCACACACACCCGCCCCACCCACTCACACATCACACACCCCAACCACTCACATATTACATACACAATCGCCCCACCAACTCACACATCACACACACACACACATGCACCACCCACTCACACATCACACACACACACTCACCCCACCCACTCACACATCACACACACACACCCGCCAAACCCACTCACACATCACACACACCCGCCACACCCACTCACACACACACCCGCCACACCCACTCACATATCACACACACCCGCCCCACCCATTTACACATCACTCACACACATACACCCGCCCCACCCACTCACACATCACACACATACACCCGCCCCACCCACTCACACATCACACACACACATACACCTGCCCCACCCACTTACACATCACACACACACCCGCACCACCCACTTACACATCGCTCATGCACACACAATCGTCCCACCCACTCACACATCACACACACACCCACCCCAACCACTCACATATCATACAGACACATAAACCCGCCCCACTCACACACATCACTCACGCACACACACCCGCCCCACCCACTCACACATCACACACCCCAACCACTCACATATTACATACACAATCGCCCCACCAACTCACACATCACACACACACACACATGCACCACCCACTCACACATCACACACACACACTCACCCCACCCACTCACACATCACACACACACACCCGCCAAACCCACTCACACATCACACATACCCGCCACACCCACTCACACACACACCCCCCACACCCACTCACATATCACACACACACCCGCCCCACCCATTTACACATCACTCACACACATACACCCGCCCCACCCACTCACACATCACACACACACATACACCTGCCCCACCCACTTACACATCACACACACACCCGCACCACCCACTTACACATCGCTCATGCACACACAATCGTCCCACCCACTCACACATCACATACACACCCGCCACACCCACTCACATATCACACACACACAATCGCCCCACTCACTCACACATCACTCACACGCACACACCCGCCCCACCTACTCACACATCACACACACACACCCACCCCACCCACGCACACATCACACACACACACCCGCCCCAACCACGCACAATTCACACACACACCCAGCCCAACCCACTCACACATCATTCCCATATACACCTGCACACCAACTCACACATCATACACACACACACACCCGCCCCACCCACTCACACATCACACACACACCAACCCCACCCACATCACATCACACACACGCGCACAACCCACTCACACATCACACACACACACCCGCCCCAACCACACTCACATCACACACACCCGCACAACCCACTCACACATCACACACACACACCCGCCCCACCCACACTCACATCACACACACACCCGCCCCACCCACTCACACATCACACACACACATAAGCCCGCCCCACCCACTCACACATCACACACACACATAAAACCGCCCCACCCACTCACACATCACTCACACACCCGACCAACCCACTCACACATCACACACACGCCGCACGCACTTACACATCTCACACACACACCCGCCCAACACACTCACACAGCACACACACACACCCGCCCCACCCACCCACACATCACAACACACACCCTCCCCAACAACTCACACATCACACACACATACACCCGCCCCACCCATGCTCACATCACACACACACACAATCGCCCCACCCACTCACACATCACACACACACACCCGCCCCACCCACTCTCACATCACACACACACCCGACCCACCCACTCACACATCACTCACACACACCCGCCCCACCCACTCTCACATCACACACACACACCTGCCCCACCCACTCTCACATCACACACACACACACACCCGCCCCACCCACTCACACATCACACACACACCCGCCCCACACACTCACACATCACACACCGGCCCCATCCACACTCACATCACACATACACCCGCCCCACCCGCTCTCACATCTCACACACACCCGTGCCACCCACTCACCCATCGCACACCCACCCCACCCACTCACACATCACACACCCGCCCCACCCACACTCACATCACACAAACACACACGCCCCACCCACTCACACATCACACACCCGCCCCACCCACACTCACATCACACAAACACACACGCACCACCCACTCACACATTACACACACCCAGGCCCCACCCACTCACACATCACAAACACAACCACCCCACCCACTCACATCACACACACACATACACCCGCACCACCCACTCACACATCACATACACACCCACCCCACCCACTTGCACATCATACACACACCCGCCACACCCACTCACACATCACACACCCAACCGTCCCACCCACTCACACATCACCCACACACACACCCGCCCCACCCACTCACACATCACACACACAAACCCGCCCCACCCACTCACACATCACACACACAAACCTGCCCCACCCACTAACATTTCACACACAACCGCCCCACCCACTCACACATCACACACACGTACACCCACCCCACCCACTCTCACATCACATACACCCGCACCACCCACTCACACATCACACACACACCTACCCCACCCATTCTCACATCACACACACACCCACCCCACCCACTCACACATCACTCACACATCACACACACAACCGCCCCACTCAATCACACAGCATACACACACATAAACCCGCCCCACCCACTCACACATCACTCACACACACACCCGCCCCACCCACTCGCACATCACACACTCAACCGCCCCACCCATTCACACAGCACACACATAAACCCGCCCCACCCACTCACACATCACTCACGCACACACACCCGCCCCACCCACTCACACATCACACACACAACCGCCCCACCCACTCCCACAGCATACACACATAAACCCGCCCCACGCACTCACACATCACTCACACACACACCCACCCCACCCACTCACACATCACACACACAACCGCCCCACCCACTCCCACAGCATACACACATAAACCCGCCCCACGCACTCACACATCACTCACACACACACCTGCACCACCCACTCATACATCACACACATCCGCCCCACCCACTCACACATCACACACACATACAACTGCCACACCCACTCACACATCACAGACACACCCACCACACCCACTCTCACATCACACATACCCACCCCACCCACTCACACATCACATACACCCACACAACCCACTCACACATCACACACACACACCCGCCCCACCCACACTCACATCACACACACACCCGCCACACCCACTCACACATCACACACACACACGTCCCACCCACTCACACATCACACACACATAAAACCACCCCACCCACTCACACATCACACACACATAAAACCGCCCCACCCACTCACACATCACTCACACACCCGACCAACCCACTCACACAGCACACACACACCCGCCCCACCCACACACACATCACACACCCTCCCCACCAACTCACACATCACACACACATACACCCGCCCCACCCATGCTCACATCACACACACACCCGCCCCACCCACTTACACATCACACACATACACCCGCCCTACCCACTCACACATCACACACACACCCGCCACACCCACTCGCACATCACACACAACCGCCCCACCCACTCACACAGCATACACACACATTAACCCGCCCCACCTACTCACACATCACTCACACACCCGCCCCACCAACTCGCACATCACACACACACCTGCCCCACCCAGTCGCACATCACACACACAACCGCCCCACCCACTCACACAGCATACACACACATTAACCCGCCCCACCCACTCACACATCACTCACACACCCGCCCCACCCACTCGCACATCACACACACAACCGCCCCACCCATTCACACATAAACCCGCCCCACGCACTCGCACATCACTCACACACACATCCGCACCACCCACTCATACATCACTCACACACACACCCGCAACACCGACTCACACATCACACACATCCGCCCCACCCACTCACACATCACACACACATTCACCTGCCACACCCACTCACACATCACACACACACCCGCCCCACCCACTCACACATCACACACACACCCGCACCACCCACTCACACATCACACACATCCGCCCCACCCACTCACACATCACAGACACACATACACCCGCCACACCCACTCACACATCACACACACACTCGCGCCACCCACTCACACATCATACACACACACTCCCGCCCCCATCCACTCACACATCATACACACACCCGCCCCACCCACTCACACATCACACATCACACACCCGCCCCACCCACACTCACATCACACACACACCCGCCCCACCCACTCACACATCACACACACTCCCGCCCCACCCACACACGCATCACACACACACACACTCACCCCACCTACTCACACATCACACACCCGCCCCACCCACACTCACATCACACACACACCCGCCCCACCCACTCACACATCACACACACTCCCGCCCCACCCACACACACATCACACACACACACTCACCCCACCTACTCACACATCACACACCCGCCCCACCCACACTCACATCACACACACACCCGCCCCACCCACTCACACATCACACACACACCCGCCCCACCCACTCACACATCACACACACTCCCGCCCCACCTACTCACACATCACACACCCGCCCCACCCACACACACATCACACATATACCTGCCCTACCAACTCACACATCACACACACACATACATCCGCCTCACCCACACACACTTCACAAACACACACCCGCCCCACACACTGACACATCACATACACAACTGCTCCACCCACTCACACATTACACACCCGCCCCACACACTGACACATCACATACACAACTGCTCCACCCACTCACACATCACACACCCGCCCCACACACTGACACATCACATACACAACTGCTCCACCCACTCACACATCACTCACCCGCCCCACCCACTCACACATCACACACACACACCCACCCCACCCACTCACACATCACTCACACACATCCGCTCCACCCACTCACACATCACTCACACACACACCTGCACCACCCACTCATACATCACACACATCCGCCCCACCCACTCACACATCACACACACATACGCCTGCCACACCCACTCACACATCACAGACACACCCACCACACCCACTCTCACATCACACACACCCGCCCCACCCACTCACACATAACACACACACACCCGCCCCACCCACTCACACATCACACACACACCTGCCACACCCATTCACACATCACACACACACACGCTCCACCCACTCACACATCACATACACATACACCCGCCCCACCCACTCTCACATCACACACACACCCGCCCCACCTACTCACACATCATACACACACCCGCCCCACCCACTCACACATCACACACACACCTGCCCCACCCACTCACACATCACACATACTCCCACCCCACCCACTCACACATCACACACACACCCGCCAAACCCACTCTCACATCACACACCCGCCACACCCACTCACACATCACACACACACACCCGCCACACCCACTCACACATCACACACACACACCCGCCACACCCACTCACTCATCACACAAACACACACAAGCCCCACCCACTCACTCATCACACACACCCGCCCCACCCACTCACACATCTGACACACACCCGCCACACCCACTCACACATCACACACACACCCGCCCCACGCACTCTCACATCACACACCCGCCCCACCCACACTCACATCACACACACACACCCGCCCCATCCACTCACACATAACACACACACACACCCGCCCCACCCACTCACACATCACACACACACTCGCCCCACCCACTCACATCACACACTCATACGCCCTACCCATTTACACATCACTCACACACATACACCCGCCCCACCCACTCACACATCACACACACACCCGCCCCACGCACTCTCACATCACACACCCGCCCCACCCACACTCACATCACACACACACACCCGCCCCATCCACTCACACATAACACACACACACACCCGCCCCACCCACTCACACATCACACACACACCCGCCACACCCACTCACATATCACACACACCCGCCCCACCCATTTACACATCACTCACACACATACACCCGCCCCACCCACTCACACATCACACACATACACCCGCCCCACCCACTCACACATCACACACACACATACACCTGCCCCACCCACTTACACATCACACACACACCCGCACCACCCACTTACACATCGCTCATGCACACACAATCGTCCCACCCACTCACACATCACACACACACCCACCCCAACCACTCACATATCATACAGACACATAAACCCGCCCCACTCACACACATCACTCACGCACACACACCCGCCCCACCCACTCACACATCACACACCCCAACCACTCACATATTACATACACAATCGCCCCACCAACTCACACATCACACACACACACACATGCACCACCCACTCACACATCACACACACACACTCACCCCACCCACTCACACATCACACACACACACCCGCCAAACCCACTCACACATCACACATACCCGCCACACCCACTCACACACACACCCCCCACACCCACTCACATATCACACACACACCCGCCCCACCCATTTACACATCACTCACACACATACACCCGCCCCACCCACTCACACATCACACACACACATACACCTGCCCCACCCACTTACACATCACACACACACCCGCACCACCCACTTACACATCGCTCATGCACACACAATCGTCCCACCCACTCACACATCACATACACACCCGCCACACCCACTCACATATCACACACACACAATCGCCCCACTCACTCACACATCACTCACACGCACACACCCGCCCCACCTACTCACACATCACACACACACACCCACCCCACCCACGCACACATCACACACACACACCCGCCCCAACCACGCACAATTCACACACACACCCAGCCCAACCCACTCACACATCATTCCCATATACACCTGCACACCAACTCACACATCATACACACACACACACCCGCCCCACCCACTCACACATCACACACACACCAACCCCACCCACATCACATCACACACACGCGCACAACCCACTCACACATCACACACACACACCCGCCCCAACCACACTCACATCACACACACCCGCACAACCCACTCACACATCACACACACACACCCGCCCCACCCACACTCACATCACACACACACCCGCCCCACCCACTCACACATCACACACACACATAAGCCCGCCCCACCCACTCACACATCACACACACACATAAAACCGCCCCACCCACTCACACATCACTCACACACCCGACCAACCCACTCACACATCACACACACGCCGCACGCACTTACACATCTCACACACACACCCGCCCAACACACTCACACAGCACACACACACACCCGCCCCACCCACCCACACATCACAACACACACCCTCCCCAACAACTCACACATCACACACACATACACCCGCCCCACCCATGCTCACATCACACACACACACAATCGCCCCACCCACTCACACATCACACACACACACCCGCCCCACCCACTCTCACATCACACACACACCCGACCCACCCACTCACACATCACTCACACACACCCGCCCCACCCACTCTCACATCACACACACACACCTGCCCCACCCACTCTCACATCACACACAC
This sequence comes from Chiloscyllium plagiosum, assembly GCF_037043375.1. Classification (NCBI taxonomy): domain Eukaryota; kingdom Metazoa; phylum Chordata; class Chondrichthyes; order Orectolobiformes; family Hemiscylliidae; genus Chiloscyllium; species Chiloscyllium plagiosum. Next base: position 155,938,276 of record NW_028270141.1, read on the forward strand.
ACACACACCCGCCCCACCCACTCACACATCACACACACACCCGCCCCACACACTCACACATCACACACCGGCCCCATCCACACTCACATCACACATACACCCGCCCCACCCGCTCTCACATCTCACACACACCCGTGCCACCCACTCACCCATCGCACACCCACCCCACCCACTCACACATCACACACCCGCCCCACCCACACTCACATCACACAAACACACACGCCCCACCCACTCACACATCACACACCCGCCCCACCCACACTCACATCACACAAACACACACGCACCACCCACTCACACATTACACACACCCAGGCCCCACCCACTCACACATCACAAACACAACCACCCCACCCACTCACATCACACACACACATACACCCGCACCACCCACTCACACATCACATACACACCCACCCCACCCACTTGCACATCATACACACACCCGCCACACCCACTCACACATCACACACCCAACCGTCCCACCCACTCACACATCACCCACACACACACCCGCCCCACCCACTCACACATCACACACACAAACCCGCCCCACCCACTCACACATCACACACACAAACCTGCCCCACCCACTAACATTTCACACACAACCGCCCCACCCACTCACACATCACACACACGTACACCCACCCCACCCACTCTCACATCACATACACCCGCACCACCCACTCACACATCACACACACACCTACCCCACCCATTCTCACATCACACACACACCCACCCCACCCACTCACACATCACTCACACATCACACACACAACCGCCCCACTCAATCACACAGCATACACACACATAAACCCGCCCCACCCACTCACACATCACTCACACACACACCCGCCCCACCCACTCGCACATCACACACTCAACCGCCCCACCCATTCACACAGCACACACATAAACCCGCCCCACCCACTCACACATCACTCACGCACACACACCCGCCCCACCCACTCACACATCACACACACAACCGCCCCACCCACTCCCACAGCATACACACATAAACCCGCCCCACGCACTCACACATCACTCACACACACACCCACCCCACCCACTCACACATCACACACACAACCGCCCCACCCACTCCCACAGCATACACACATAAACCCGCCCCACGCACTCACACATCACTCACACACACACCTGCACCACCCACTCATACATCACACACATCCGCCCCACCCACTCACACATCACACACACATACAACTGCCACACCCACTCACACATCACAGACACACCCACCACACCCACTCTCACATCACACATACCCACCCCACCCACTCACACATCACATACACCCACACAACCCACTCACACATCACACACACACACCCGCCCCACCCACACTCACATCACACACACACCCGCCACACCCACTCACACATCACACACACACACGTCCCACCCACTCACACATCACACACACATAAAACCACCCCACCCACTCACACATCACACACACATAAAACCGCCCCACCCACTCACACATCACTCACACACCCGACCAACCCACTCACACAGCACACACACACCCGCCCCACCCACACACACATCACACACCCTCCCCACCAACTCACACATCACACACACATACACCCGCCCCACCCATGCTCACATCACACACACACCCGCCCCACCCACTTACACATCACACACATACACCCGCCCTACCCACTCACACATCACACACACACCCGCCACACCCACTCGCACATCACACACAACCGCCCCACCCACTCACACAGCATACACACACATTAACCCGCCCCACCTACTCACACATCACTCACACACCCGCCCCACCAACTCGCACATCACACACACACCTGCCCCACCCAGTCGCACATCACACACACAACCGCCCCACCCACTCACACAGCATACACACACATTAACCCGCCCCACCCACTCACACATCACTCACACACCCGCCCCACCCACTCGCACATCACACACACAACCGCCCCACCCATTCACACATAAACCCGCCCCACGCACTCGCACATCACTCACACACACATCCGCACCACCCACTCATACATCACTCACACACACACCCGCAACACCGACTCACACATCACACACATCCGCCCCACCCACTCACACATCACACACACATTCACCTGCCACACCCACTCACACATCACACACACACCCGCCCCACCCACTCACACATCACACACACACCCGCACCACCCACTCACACATCACACACATCCGCCCCACCCACTCACACATCACAGACACACATACACCCGCCACACCCACTCACACATCACACACACACTCGCGCCACCCACTCACACATCATACACACACACTCCCGCCCCCATCCACTCACACATCATACACACACCCGCCCCACCCACTCACACATCACACATCACACACCCGCCCCACCCACACTCACATCACACACACACCCGCCCCACCCACTCACACATCACACACACTCCCGCCCCACCCACACACGCATCACACACACACACACTCACCCCACCTACTCACACATCACACACCCGCCCCACCCACACTCACATCACACACACACCCGCCCCACCCACTCACACATCACACACACTCCCGCCCCACCCACACACACATCACACACACACACTCACCCCACCTACTCACACATCACACACCCGCCCCACCCACACTCACATCACACACACACCCGCCCCACCCACTCACACATCACACACACACCCGCCCCACCCACTCACACATCACACACACTCCCGCCCCACCTACTCACACATCACACACCCGCCCCACCCACACACACATCACACATATACCTGCCCTACCAACTCACACATCACACACACACATACATCCGCCTCACCCACACACACTTCACAAACACACACCCGCCCCACACACTGACACATCACATACACAACTGCTCCACCCACTCACACATTACACACCCGCCCCACACACTGACACATCACATACACAACTGCTCCACCCACTCACACATCACACACCCGCCCCACACACTGACACATCACATACACAACTGCTCCACCCACTCACACATCACTCACCCGCCCCACCCACTCACACATCACACACACACACCCACCCCACCCACTCACACATCACTCACACACATCCGCTCCACCCACTCACACATCACTCACACACACACCTGCACCACCCACTCATACATCACACACATCCGCCCCACCCACTCACACATCACACACACATACGCCTGCCACACCCACTCACACATCACAGACACACCCACCACACCCACTCTCACATCACACACACCCGCCCCACCCACTCACACATAACACACACACACCCGCCCCACCCACTCACACATCACACACACACCTGCCACACCCATTCACACATCACACACACACACGCTCCACCCACTCACACATCACATACACATACACCCGCCCCACCCACTCTCACATCACACACACACCCGCCCCACCTACTCACACATCATACACACACCCGCCCCACCCACTCACACATCACACACACACCTGCCCCACCCACTCACACATCACACATACTCCCACCCCACCCACTCACACATCACACACACACCCGCCAAACCCACTCTCACATCACACACCCGCCACACCCACTCACACATCACACACACACACCCGCCACACCCACTCACACATCACACACACACACCCGCCACACCCACTCACTCATCACACAAACACACACAAGCCCCACCCACTCACTCATCACACACACCCGCCCCACCCACTCACACATCTGACACACACCCGCCACACCCACTCACACATCACACACACACCCGCCCCACGCACTCTCACATCACACACCCGCCCCACCCACACTCACATCACACACACACACCCGCCCCATCCACTCACACATAACACACACACACACCCGCCCCACCCACTCACACATCACACACACACTCGCCCCACCCACTCACATCACACACTCATACGCCCTACCCACTCACACATCACACACACACCCGCCCCACCCACTCACACATCTCACACATACATACCCGCCCCACCCACTCACACATCACACACACACATACATCCGCCCCACACACACCCGCCCAACCCACTCACACATCACAGACACACCTGCCCCACCCACTCACACATCACTCACATACCCACCCCACCCACTCACACATCACACACCTGCCCCACCCACACTCATATCACACACACACCAACCCCACCCACTCACACATACATCCCCGCCTCACCCACTCACACATCAGACACACACACCCGCCCCACCCACACACACATCACACACACACACACACCCGTCCCACCCACTCACACATCACACACACACACTCACCCGCCCCACCCACACACACATCACACACACCCGCACCACCCACTCACACATCACGCACACATACACCCGTCCCACCCACTCACACATCACACATATACACCCATCCCACCCACTCACACATCACTCGTGCACACACACCTGCCCCACCCACTCACACATCACACACACACCCGCCCCACCCACTCACACATCACTCACCCGCCCCACTCACTCACACATCACACACACACATACACCCACCCCACCCACTCACACATCACACATACTCACCCGCCACACCCACTCACACATCACACACACACCCGCGCCACCCACACACACATCACACACACACAACCGCCCCACCCACACACACATCACACACACACCCGCCCCACCCACTCACACATCACACACACACACCCGCCCCACCCACACACACATCACACACACACACCTGCCACACCCACTCACACATCACACACACACCAGCCCCACCCACCCACACATCACACACACACCCGCCCCACCCACTCACACATCACACACACACACAACTCACCCACTCACACATCACACACATCACAAAACCCACCCACTCACACATCACACCCACACAACCCACCCACTCACACATCACACACACCCACACAACCCACCCACTCACACATCACACACACCCACACAACCCACCCACTCACACATCACACCCACACAACCCACCCACTCACACATCACACACACCCACACAACCCACCAACTCACACATCACACACACCCACACAACCCACCCACTCACACATCACATACACACACAACCCACCCACTCACACACCACACACACACACACACAACCCACCTCACACATCACATACACACATAACCCACCCACTCACACAACACACACATACACCCCCACCCACTCGCACATCTCACGCTCACACATCCCCACCCACTCACACACCCCACGCTCACACATCCCCACCCACTCTCACATCTCACGCACACACACACACCCACCCACTCACACACATACACCAGCCCCATCCACTCACACAACTCACTCACACACACACACCCACTCACACATCTCACGCACACACACCCCAACACACTCACACATCTCACGCACATACACGCCCCACCCACTCACACATCTCACGCACACTCACCCTCACCCACTCACACATCTTACTCACACACACCCCCACCAACTCACACATCTCACGCACACACATCCCACCCATTACCCCACACACACCCATGACACATACACATTTCCAACAAACCACAGTAATATGGTTGTGTGACAGACAAACAGACAGTCCATAGTATGGTTGTGCATGTGAAAGAGATAGTGATAAGGTTGTGTGAGGGAGAGTCAGTAACATGTTGTGAGAGACAGTAATATGGTTATGTGTGAGAAACAGTCAAAAATATGGTTGTGTGTGTAAGAGAGAGTCAGTAATGTCATTGTGTGTGTGAGAGAGACTGTCAGTAATATGGTTGTGTGTCTTTAGATTAGATTAGATTAGTTACAGTGTGGAAACAGGCCCTTCGGCCCAACTAGTCCACACCGACCCGCCGAAGCGAATACCACCCAGACACATACTCCTACATTTACCCCTTCACCCAACACTACGGGCAGTTTAGTATGGCCAATTCACCTAACTTGCACAGTTTTGGATAGTGGGAGGAAACCGGAGAACCCGGAGGAAACCCACGCAGCCAGAGGGAGAATGTGCAAACTCCACACAGAGAGTCGCCTGAGGCGGGAGACTCATTGTGTGTGTGAGAGAGACAGTCAGTAATATGGTTGTGTGTGAGAGAGACAGTCAGTAATATGGTTATGTGTGTGAGAGAGAGACAGTGAGTAATATGGTTGTATGTGAGAGAGACTGTCAGTAATATAGTTGTGAGTGTGTGAGAGAAAGAGTCAGTAATATAGTTGTGTGTGAGAGACAGTCAGTAATATGGTTGTGTGTGTGTGAGAGAGAGAGAGACAGTAATGCAGTTGTGTGTGAGAGAGAGAGAGAGACTGTCAGTAACATGGTTGTGTGTGAGAGAAAGAGACAGTCAGTAATATGGTTGAGTGTGTGAGAAAGACTGTCAGTAATATGGTTCTGTGAGACAGAGACAGTCAGTAATATAGTTGTGTGTGAGAGACAGTCAGTAATATGGTTGTGTGTGAGAGAGAGACAGTCAATAAGATGGTTGTGTGTGTGAAAGAGAGACAGTAATATGGTTGTGTGTGAGAGAGAGAGAGTCAGTAATGTAGTTGTGTGTGTGTGAGAGACAGTCAGTAATATGACTTTGTGTGAGAGAGAGAGACAGTCAGTAATATGGTTGTGTGTGTGTGAGAGACAGTCAGTAATATGGTTGTGTGTGTGAGGGAGACAGTCAGTACCATGGTTGTGTGTGTGAGAGAGAGACAGTCAGTAATATGGTTGTGTGCGAGGGAGAGACAGTCAGTAATATGGTTGTATGTGTGAGAGTCAATCAGTAATATGGTTGTGTGTGTGAGAGAGACAGTCAGTAATATGGTTGTGTGTGTGAGAGACAGTCAGTAATACGGTTGAGAGTGTGAGGGAGACAGTCAGTAATATGGCTGCGTGTGTGAAAGACAGTCAGTAATATGGTTGTGTGTGTGTAAGAGACACAGTCAGTAATATGGCTGTGTGTGTGAGAGAGACGCAATCAGTAATATGATTGTGTGTGTGAGAGAGAGACAGTCAGTAATATGGTTGTGTGTGAGGGAGACAGTCAGTAATATGGTTGTGTGTATGAGAGAGGCAGTCAGTAATATGGCTGTGAGTGTGAGAGAGACTCAGTCAGTAATATGGTTGTGTGTGTGAGAGAGACAGTCAGTAATATGGTTGTGTGTGAGAGTGAGACAGTCAGTAATATGGTTGTGTGTGAGAGAGAGTCAGTAATTTGGTTTTGTGTGTGAGAGAGGCAGTAAGTAAGATGGTTGTGTGTGTGAGAGACAGTCAGTAATATGGTTCTATGTGTGAGAGAGTGAGACAGTAATATGGCTGTGTGTGTGTGACAGACAGTCAGTAATATGGTTGTGTGAGAGAGAGATACAGTCAGTCATATGGTTATGTGTGTGAGAGAGACACAGTCAGTAATACGGTTGTGTGTGTGAGAGAGACACAGTCAGTAATACGGTTGTGTGTGTGAGAGAGACAGTCAGTAATATGGTTGTGTGTGAGAAAGTGAGACAGTGAATCATATGGTTATGTGTGTGAGAGAGAGAGAGAGTCAGTAATATGGTTATGTGTGTGAGAGAGACAGTCAGTAATATGGTTGTGTGTGTGTGAGAGAGAGACAGTCAGTAATACGGTTGTGAGTGTGAGAGAGACAGTCAGTAATATGGCTGTGTGTGTGAGAGAGACACAGTCAGTAATATGATTGTGTGTGTGTGAGAGAGACAGTCAGTAATATGGTTGTGTGTGTGAGGGAAACAGTCAGTAATATGGTTGTGTGTGTGAGAGAGAGACAGTCAGTAATATGGTTGTGTGTGAGAGAGATACAGTCAGAAATATGTTTGTGTGTGTCTGAGAGTGACAGTCAGTAATATGGCTGCGTGTGTGAGAGACAGTCAGTAATATGGTTGTGTGTGAGGGAGACTGTCAGTAATATGGTTGTGTGTGTGAGAGAGGCAGTCAGTAATATGGCTGTGAGTGTGAGAGAGACTCAGTCAGTAATATGGTTGTGTGTGTGTGAGAGAGAGACAGTCAGTAATATGGCTGTGTGTGAGAGTGAGACAGTCAGTAATATGGCTGTGTGTGAGAGAGAGAGAGTCAGTAATTTGGTTTTGTGTGTGAGAGAGACAGTAAGTAATATGGTTCTGTGTGTGTGAGAGAGAAACATTCAGTAATATGGTTGTGTGTGTGTGAGAGAGACAGTCAGTAATATGGTTGTGTGTGTGAGAGAGACACAGTCAGTAATATGATTGTGTGTGTGTGAGAGAGACAGTCAGTAATATGGTTGTGTGTGAGAGTGAGACAGTCAGTAATATGGTTGTGTGTGAGAGAGAGAGAGTCAGTAATTTGGTTTTGTGTGTGAGAGAGACAGTAAGTAATATAGTTGTGTGTGTGAGAGACAGTCAGTAATATGGTTCTGTGTGTGAGAGAGTGAGACAGTCAGTAATACGGTTGTGAGTGTGAGAGAGACAGTCAGTTATATGGTTGTGTGTGTGTGAGAGAGACAGTCAGTAATATAGCTGTGAGTGTGAGAGACACGGTTAGTAATATGGTTATGTGTGTGTGAGAGAGACAGTCAGTAATATGGTTGTGTGTGTGAGAGAGAGAGAGTCAGTAATATGGCTGTGTGTGTGTGAGAGACAGTCAGTAATATGGTTGTGTGAGAGAGAGAGATACAGTCAGTCATATGGTTATGTGTGTGAGAGAGACACAGTCAGTAATACGATTGTGTGTGTGAGAGAGACAGTCAGTAATATGGTTGTGTGTGAGAGAGTGAGACAGTGAATCATATGGTTATGTGTGTGAGAGAGAGAGAGTCAGTAATATGGTTATGTGTGTGAGAGAGACAGTCAGTAATATGACTGCGTGTGTGAGAGACAGTCAGCAATTTGGTTGTGTGTGTGTGAGAGAGACAGTCAGTAATATGGCTGTGTGTGTGAGAGAGACACAGTCAGTAATATGATTGTGTGTGTGTGAGAGAGACAGTCAGTAATATGGTTGTGTGTGTGAGGGAGAGACAGTCAGTAATATGATTGTGTGTGAGAGAGATACAGTCAGAAATATGTTTGTGTGTGTCTGAGAGTGACAGTCAGTAATATGGCTGCGTGTGTGAGAGACAGTCAGTAATATGGTTGTGTGTGTGTGAGAGAGACAGTCAGTAATATGGTTGTGTGTGTGAGAGAGACACAGTCAGTAATATGATTGTGTGTGTGTGAGAGAGACAGTCAGTAATATGGTTGTGTGTGTAAGGGAGACAGTCAGTAATATGGTTATGTGTGTGTGAGATACAGTCTGTAATATGGTTGTGTGTTAGAGAGAGACAGTCAGTAATATGGTTGTGTGTGTGAGAGACAGAGAGTCAGTAATGTAGTTGTGGGTGTGAGAGAGACAGTCACTAATATGGCTGTGTGTGAGAGAAACTGTCAGTAATATGTTTGTGTGTGTGAGAGAGACAGTCAGTAATATGGTTGTGTGTGTCAGCGAGACAGTCAGTCATATGGTTGTGTGTGTGTGTGTGAGAGAGAGAGAGAGAGAGAGACAGTGAGTCATATGGTTATGTGTATGAGAGACAGTCGTGACTGTGGAGTCACTAATGTTCAGCACTGTGACCACAGCGAGATCGGTTATAGTCACAGTCCCAGCAGTCAATGTCCACTGTGTTTTCAAGGGTCTTGTGTTACTGTGGTAGCGTCCCTAGCTTTTCACAGCAGAGAGTGGCGCGAGCTGGGCAGAAGTGAAGTTGGAGCGCAGAGCTCGTCGGGAAGGTAATTGATTGATATTTGAGTGGGTGTGTTCTAGACCCCAGGCCCTACAAAGTAGGGCCTCCCTCCCATCCTCCTCCTCTAACCTAACTTTAAAGTCCACAGATAAGCTACTTGTTTTGGAGACTAAGTGTAAAGTAATGGCAGCGCAGGCAGTGGAATGTTCCTCCTGCAGGATGTTTGTGGTAGGGGTGACCACCGATACTCCTGCCGACTTCATCTGCAGGAAATGCAGTCAGCTCCTGCTCCTCACAGACCGTGTTAGGGAACTGGAGCTGGAGTTGGATGAACTGAGGATTATTCGAGAGGCTGAGAGGGTGATAGATAGAAGCTACAGGGACATAGCTACGCCAGAGAACAGAGGTAGTTGGGTAACAGTCAGAGGTGGGAAGGGGAGGAAGCAGACAGTGCAGGGATCCCCTGTGGTCGTTCCCCTCAACAATAAGTATGCCGCTTTGGATACTGTTGGGGGGGGGGAAGGCCTGGCAGGGATAAGCTGCAGTGACCGGGTCTCTGGCACGAGGTCCGGCTCTGAGGCTCAGAAAGGAAAGTGGGAGAGGAGGAGAGCGCTAGTTGTAGGAGACTCTCTAGTTAGAGGGACGGACAGGCGGTTCTGTCGACATGGGTGAGACTCTCGGATGGTTTGTTGCCTCCCGGGTGCCAGGGTCCGAGACGTCTCGGACCGTGTCTTCAGAATCCTTAAGGGAGAGGGTGTACAGCCAGAAGTCGTGGTGCACTTTGGCACCAACGACATAGGTGGGAAGAGGGGTGGGGAGGTCATTCAGGAGCTCAGGGCGTTAGGCTGGAAGCTAAAAGCTAGGACAGACAGAGTCGTCATCTCTGGGTTGTTGCCGGTGCTACGTGACAGTGAGGCAAGGAATAGTGAGAGAGTGCAGTTGAACACGTGGCTGCAAGGATGGTGTAGGAGGGAGGGCTTCAGGTATTTGGACAATTGGACTGCATTCTGGGGAAGGTGGGACCTGTACAAGCAGGACGGGTTGCACCTGAACCAGAAGGGCACCAATATCCTGGGGGGTAGGTTTGCTAGCAAGTAGGTTAGCTGTTTTTCAGGATGTCCAAGAATGTAGGGAGGCTGTGGAGAAGGTAGCACTGACAGGGAATACTTGCGGACACAGAGATGGGTTCAAGTGTGTATACTTCAACGCAAGGAGTATCAGAAATAAGGTGGGTGAACTTAAGGCGTGGATCGGTACCTGGGATTACGATGTTGTGGCCATCATGGAAATGTGGATAGAAGAGGGACAGGAATGGTTGTTGGATGTTCCTGGTTACAGATGTTTCAGTAAGATTAGGGAGGGTGGTAAAAAAGGAGGGCGGGGTGGCATTGCTAATTAGAAATGGTATAACGGCTGCAGAAAGGCAGTTCGAGGGGGATCTGCCTTTGGAGGTAGTATGGGCTGAAGTCAGAAATAGGAAAGGTGCAGTAACCTTGTTGGGTGTTTACTGTAGGATCCCCAATAGCAGCAGAGATGTGGAGAAACAGATTGGGAAACAAATTTTGGAAAAGTGTAGAAGCCACAGGGTAGTAGTCATGGGCGATTTCAACTTCCCAAATATTGATTGGAAGCTCTTTAGATCAAGTAGATTGGATGGGGCGGTGTTTGTGCAGTGTGTCCAGGAAGCTTTTCTAACTCAGTACATAGATTGTCCGACCGGAGGGGAGGCCATATTGGATTTGGTACTTGGTAACGAACCGGGACAAATGATGGGCTTGTTAATGGGTGAACATTTTGGTGATGGTGACCACAATTCTGTGACTTTCACCTTGGTTATGGAGAGAGATAGGTGCGTGCAACAGGGTAGGTTTTACAATTGGGGGAAGGGTAAATACGATGCTGTGAGACAGGATCTGAGGAGCATAAGTTGGGAACATAGGCTGTCGGGGAAGGATGTCGTGGGAATGTGGAACTTTTTCAAGGAACAGATACGACATGTCCTTGATATGTATGTACCTGTCAGGCAGGAAAGAGATGGTCGTGTGAGGGAACCTTGGTTGACGAGGGAGGTTGAATCTCTTGTAAGGAGGAAGAAGGAGGCTTACATCAGGTTGAGGAAACAGGGTTCAGACAGAGCAGTGGAGGGATACAGGATAGCCAGAAGGGACCTGAAGAAAGGGATTAGGAGAGCTAAGAGAGGGCATGAAAAATCTTTGGCGGATAGGATCAAGGATAACCCCAAGACATTTTATGCATATGTGAGAAACATGAGAATGACGAGAACGAGGGTAGGTCCGATCAAGGACAGTATTGGGAGACTGTGTATTGAATCAGAAGAGATAGGAGAAGTCTTGAATGAGTACTTTTCTTCAGTATTTACAAACGAGAGGGACCGTATTGTTGAAGAGGAGAGTGTGAAACGGACTGGTAAGCTAGAGGAGATACTTGTTAGGAAGGAAGATGTGTTGGGCATTTTGAACAACTTGAGGATAGACAAGTCCCCCGGGCCTAACGGGATCTACCCTAGGATTATGTGGGAAGCAAGAGAGGAAATTGCAGAGCCGTTGGCAATGATCTTTTCGTCTTTACTGTCAACGGGGGTGGTACCAGGGGACTGGAGAGTGGCGAATGTTGTGCCCCTGTTCAAAAAAGGGAATAGGGATAACCCGGGGAATTACAGGCCAGTTAGTCTTACTTCGGTGGTAGGCAAAGTAATGGAAAGGGTACTGAGGGATAGTATTTATGAGTATCTGGAAAGACACTGCTTGATTCGGGACAGCCAGCACGGATTTGTGAAGGGTAGGTCTTGCTTTACAAGTCTTATTTAATTCTTTGAGGAGGTGACCAAGCATGTGGATGAGGGTAGAGCAGTGGATGTAGTGTACATGGATTTTAGTAAGGCATTTGATAAGTTTCCCCATGGTAGGCTTATGCGGAAAGTCAGGACGCATGGGATAGAGGGAAATTTGGTCAGTTGGATAGAAAACTGGCTAACCGGTCGAAGTCAGAGAGTGGTGGTAGATGGTAAATATTCAGCCTGGAGCCCAGTTACAAGTGGAGTTCCGCAGGGATCAGTTCTGGGTCCTCTGCTGTTTGTAATTTTTATTAATGACTTGGAAGAGGGAGTCGAAGGGTGGGTCAGTAAATTTGCAGATGATACGAAGATTGGTGGAGTTGTGGATAATAAGGAGGGCTATTGTCGGCTGCAAAGAGACTTAGATATGATGCAGAGCTGGGCTGAGGCGTGGCAGATGGAGTTCAACCCTGTCAAGTGTGAGGTTGTCCATTTTGGAAGGACAAATAAGAATACAGGGTTAACGGTAGGGTTCTTAGTAAGGTGGAGGAGCAGAGGGATCTTGGGGTCTATGTTCATAGATCTTTGAAAGTTGCCACTCAGGTGGATAGAGCTTGTAAGAAGGCCTATGGTGTATTAGCGTTCATTAGCAGAGGGACTGAATTCAAGAGTCGTGAAGTGATGTTGCAGCTGTACAGGACCTTGGTTAGGCCACATTTGGAGTACTGTGTGCAGTTCTGGTCGCCTCACTTTAGGAAAGATGTGGAAGCTTTGGAGAGGGTGCAGAGAAGATTTACCAGGATGTTGCCTGGAATGGAGAATAGGTCGTACGAGGATAGGTTGAGAGTGCTAGGCCTTGTCGCATTGGAACGGCGAAGGATGAGGGGTGACTTGATAGAGGTGTATAAGATGATCAGGGGAATGGTATAAGATGATCAGGGGAATAGATAGAGTAGACAGTCAGAAACATTTTCCCTGGGTACAACAGAGTGTTACAAGGGGACATAAATTTATGGTGAAGGGTGGAAGGTATAGGGGGGATGTCAGGGGTAGGTTCTTTACCCAGAGAGTGGTGGGGGCATGGAATGCGCTGCCTGTGGGAGTGGCAGAGTCAGAATCATTGGCGACCTTTAAGCGGCAATTGGATAGGTACATGGATGGGTGCTTAAGCTAGGACAAATGTTCGGCACAACATTGTAGGCCGAAGGGCCTGTTCTGTGCTGTATTGTTTAATGTTCTCTATGTTCTATATTCTATGTATCTCTGAACCAAGAGGCCTGGCTTCAAGTCCCACCTGCTGCAGAGGCATGGCAAAACATTTCTGAATAGGGTGATGAGCAAAATCTACATTATTGAGTGAGGCTCCTTGGACTTTAAATGTTGGTGGTTTTCAGCAAGGAGGTTGGAAGAATGAGGTACCTTCGATCAAGGGCTGGAAAGGGACAATGTGAGTGATCATTGAACACATGGCAAAGCTTTCAAATCCAAGCAGCAGTGTCCACAGTGGGTGTGTGACTGACCGAGGAGAAAGTGAGGTCTGCAGATGCTGGAGATCAAAGTTGAAACTTTATTGCTGGAACAGCACAGCAGGTCAGGCAGCATCCAGGGAACAGGAGATTCGACGTTTCGGGCACAGGCCCTTCTTCAGGAAGTGTGACTGACCGACCCTCCCAAATGAGTGGGTGAATGAACAGTGATCACTGGGGGTTGGTTCACCCAGGAGAAGGTATTGGCCAGGTTCACATTTTGGTACAATGTTTAGGATGATGGTGATGGACAGAGGGCCATGGATGGGCAGAGTGGCCCGAAAGAGAGGATAGTACAAAAGAAAAATACAAGCAGCGAGTTCACAGTGTCATGTCAGAAACAATGAGACAAAACAGCAATTATGCACTAGGACAGGAAATTACAAGTACAGATCATAACTTGAAAAGACTAGACAATATATTTAATCAAAAATAAAATGATTGTCTGTAGATTCTGGAGATCTGAAACGAACAAAAAGAAATTGCTGGAGAAATCCAGCAGGTCTGGCAACAGCTGTGAAGAGAAAACAGTGTTCTGAAGAAGGATCACTGGACTCGAAATATTCACCATGAATTCAATTAGGCACAGTGCATATGTCGGATCGAAATTGCTGGAAAAGCTCAACAGGTCTCACAGCATGTGTGGAGAGAAATCAAGTTTAATGTTTCGGGTGCAGTCACCTTTCCTTGAAGAAGATTGGAATGTAGGTGTTCTGCAAAGCAGTCACCATTCTAAACTTCATTTCCCCAACGCAGAGGTGAATACATTGTAAGCAGCGAATGCAGTCGAATGTCAGGCAGGCAGGCAGGCCAGCAGAATGGGAGGAGGAGCTGTGCATCCAACGCTGAGTAGCAGGAAAGCTCTTCCATACTGAGTGTGTGATGGGAAGGAGATGCAAACTAGGCGTCAGCTTTGGGGAATGCCTACCTTCCGTCTGTACAAACAACTCTGTGCTTCCAGTTGCCTGTCACGTTAACACCCCACCATGTTCCCTGGGCAACATCCCTGCCTCAGGCTTGCTGCAGTGCTCCAGAGAAGAACAGCATCTCATTTTCCGCTTGGGGACCCTGCAGCCCTCTGGACTCAATATCGAGTTCAATAATTTTACAGTTTGATCATCTCCTTCCATATCTTTTACCCAGTTCAGCTCATGTTGTGATTGGGTTGTTTTCACCACAGCCAACCCATTTTCACCCACTTGTCACCTCTATTATCACCTATGTCCCTTCTGCTCTTCCCTGGCTTACAATCAACAATCCCCTTAACTTTTCTGTCCTTTCTCTCTCTCTCTCCCTCTTTCTCTCTCTGGATTCTGTCTCCATCTATCTACTCACTACTTTCCCCTCCCTCCCCCATCATCAGCATATATATATCAACCCTAGACCGATACATGAATGGCCAGTGAGCAGAGGGTGACAGGTTTAGATGGAGGATCTGGATTGGCATAGGCTTGGAGGCCGTAGGGCCTGTTCCTGTGCTGTAAGGTTCTTTATTCTTTTCCTGGAGAGTTTCCGTTCTGAAGAAGGGTCACCGGACTCAAAATGTCAACTATTTTCTCTCGACATGGTTGCAAAACCTGCTGAGTCTCTCCAGAAATTGCTGTTTTTGTGTGACAATTAAGATTTTGTGCCTTTCTCCTGTCTTTTCCCACTCCACTGCCACACAGTGCTTATCTTTTAATAATTATCCAATGCCTTCTTGAATATTCAGTTGAATCCACCTCCACCACACTGGTAGACAGTCCATTTCAGACACAAATCATTGGTTGTGGGAAAACTTTCTTCCCATGTCACATTTGCAACTTCTGCAAAACTCTTCTTTAAATCTATGCCCTCTCATCTTTAATCCTTTTACAAGCGGAAACAATTTCTCTATATTTATTTTATCCAGATTGCTCCTGATTTTGCAATCTTTGCTGAGATCTCTGTGAGGCTTTCTCCTCTGCTGTGGAAGGGAACGCATACAAACTGAAGTAGGAGTTGGACTGCAATCTAACTCAGCGAGTCGTGAGTCTTTACTCAGCGAGTCGTGAGTTCATGGACTGCCCTGCCAGTAGCAGTGGTGGACTCTCCTCTTTATGGGCATTTAAATGGGCATTGGATAGGCATATGGAGGATAGTGGGCTAGTGTAGGTTAGGTGGGCTTGGATCGGTGCAACATCGAGGGCCAAAGGGCCTGTACTGCGCTGTATTCTTCTATGTTCTATGTTTTCTATGTTCTAACTGAAATACAGGGAGAACTCTACTACTTGGAAAAGTCAAGTGGTGCACATTTTTAGCTGTGGAAGATAATGGTGAATGGGCACCATTTCAGTCAGGGAAATACTAACGACAGCCTTCATATCGGCTGAGCTGCAGGTTCCTGCAAATCCAGTGCTGCAGGGCAGCCAGAGATATCCCGAATCTTCTCACATCTCGCTGCTCTTTCTCTCTCAATGTGGATAAAAACACAAGGAAACCAAGAAAGCTTCAGAGAAAGGATTCTAACACAAAAAGACCAAAATACCCTGGATCCGTAGTGGAATAAAATGACCATCACTTTACAGACAACAGCATGTCAACAGTGTGCAAGTGTAAAAGCAGTTATGTGAGACAATTTAACGCACTGCTTGATCTTCAGAACATTGTTCCTTATGTATAGGATTGTCCCATTTATAACATAGCCATCTGTCTTTTGGCAATTTAAAGTGTGAATGTTTTTAAGACAAAGCTAGCTTTTTTAACGGTGTAGGGATTCTGGGATCTGGTGGGCAGGGCTGGGGGGGAATGGAGCTGAGTGCATGAGCTTCCTGAACAGTGGACTGGGTCTGACTGGGTCAGGCCAGAAGGCATCCTGCTGCCCTGAGCTCGGAGATTTGTCAGTGTTTGTGTGTTCATGGTTTTTAAGGAGGGACAATCTCGGTTGTTCTGTCGAAGATTTGGAATCCTCTCTTTCATCTGCCCTCTGTTAAAATGAAAAGCAAGAAGAACAATCTCTCCAGCAGTTCCTGGTGCTGTTGCAGATCGTCAGCCTCAGCAGTTCACACAGCCAGAGAGATGTAGAGCACGGAAACAGACCCTTCAGTCCAACCTGTCCATGCCGACCAGATATCCCAGCCTAATCTACTCTCACCTTCCAGCACCCGGCTCGTATCCCTCCAAACCCTTCCTATTCATATACTCAGCCACATGCCTTTTAAACGCTGCAATTATACCAGCCTCCATTATTTCTTCTGGCAGCTCATTCCATACACGTACCACCCTCTGAGTGAAAAAGTTGCCCTTTATTTCCATTTTATATCTTTCCCCTCTCACCCTAAACCTATGCCCTCTAGTTCTGGACTCCCCGACCCCAGGGAAAAGACTTTGCCTATTTACCCTATCCATGCTCCTCATGATTTTGTAAACCTCTATAAGGTCACCCCTCGGCCTTTGACACTCCAGGGAAAACAGCCCCAGCCTGTTCAAGAGGTTCTTCATCCTCAAAGGTGTTCAGGAGGCGAGAGAGAGGCGGGGAAAACTGTCCCAGCTCCAGGAAGGTATGCAGAACCTGCTCCTGCTGCAGACGATAGGGAGGACCTCAAGGAGGTGAAGGGCCAGCAAGTCTCGCTCTTTGCCTTGGAGGCCTCCAAGATAATCTTCCGGTCCAGGGTCCGCTCGGTGGAGCAGGACGAGACATGCTCACGTTTCTTCTTCCAGAAGGTGCACAAAGAGAGCTCCGTGCTCAGCAGCCTGAAGGAAGAAGATGGCTCAATAACGTCATCTCAGGCTGACATCATGAGGATCAGTAAATCCTTCTATGCCAGTCTGTATGACGCGAAGCCGACCGACAGCGCAGCCTCCCAGTCGTTCCTGTCCTCTATCACAGAGGTCTGAGACGACAGAACACGGGAGAGGCTGGACCAGCCGCTATCTCTGGACGAGCTGACCAAGGCCCTCGAGTTCTTCGAAAAGAATAAAACTCCCGGAAGCGATAGCTTACCGGTCGAGCTCTATTCCGCTCTGTGGGACTTGATTGGCCAGGACCTGCTGGAGGTGGATGTCAGTATGCTTTGGGCAGGTACCATGAGTGAATCCATGAGGAAAGGCATCATCACCCTCATCTACAAGCGGAAGGGGGCGAGGGAGGAACTCAAAAATTGGAGACCAATCTCACTGTTGAATGCGGATTACAAAATTCTGTCAAAGGTAATCGCCAACCGGGTCAGGACTGCTCTGGGGTCGGTGATTCACCCTGACCAAACCTGTGCTGTACCGGGCAGGAAGATCGCCGAGAGTCTCAGGGATATGATCGCCTACGTGCAGGACAGAGGGTTGGACACCTGTCTGATCAGCCTGGACCAGGAGAAAGCCTTTGACAGAATATCACACAGATATATGAGAGACGTTCTCTCCAAAATGAGCTTTGGGAGGGGAATCTGCTCTACACCAACATTGTCAGTGCAGTCTCAATCAATGGGTGGGAATCAGATAGCTTCCCAGTCAGATCTGGAGTCAGGCAGGGCTGCCCTCTCTCTCCTGCCTTGTTTGTGTGCTGCATAGAGCCATTTGCCGAGTCCATCTGGAAGGATGCGAGCCTGAGAGGGGTGACTATTCCTGGCAACGGGGGCCTGCAGGTTAAGGCCTCCCTGTACATGGATGACATCGCCGTTTTCTGCTCGGATCCGCTGTCTGTGCACAGACTCATGTGCATTTGTGATCAGTTCGAACGGGCCTCAGGGGCCAAGGTAAACCGAGGCAAGAGCGAGGCCATGCTCTTCGGGAACTGGGCCGACCAATCCTCGATCCCCTTCACCGTCAGGACCGACCACCTGAAGGTGCTGGGTATTTGGTTCAGGGGGGGTGGGGCTGGGGCGTGCGCTAAGTCTTGGGAGGAGCGTATCAGCAAAGTGAGGCAGAAACTGGGCAGATGGAAGCTACGGTCACTCTCCATTGCGGGAAAAAACCTGGTCATCAGGTGTGAGGCACTGTCATTGCTGTTACACATGGCACAGGTCTGGCCTATTCCCAGAACCTGTGTCGCTGCAGTCACCTGGGCCATCTTCCAATTTATATGGAGGTCAAAGATGGACCGGGTCCGAAGGGACTCGCTGTATAAAGATCTGGGCAACGGGGGAAAAAATACATCCAATGCCACCCTCACCCTGATGGCCACCTTTGTGTGTGGCTGCATCAAGCTGTGCGTGGATCCCCGGTATGCAAACACCAAGTGTCACTACATACTGAGGTTCTACCTGTCCCCGGTGTTGCGAAGGATGGGCCTGGCCTCGCTGCCGCGGAACGCTCCGAGTAGTTGGACTGTTCCGTATCACCTGTCCTTCGTGGAGAAGTTTATGAAGAAAAACACCTTTGACCACAAGTCCATCAGGAAGTGGTCAGCACGTAGTGTCCTTGAGACCCTTCGGGAAAAGGAGAGGGCGGATCCTATCGAGCAGTTCCCTGAGCAGACTGTCAAAGCCATTTGGCAGAATGCCTCATCGCCAGAACTTTCTAACAAGCACCAAGACATGGCTTGGCTGGTGGTGAGAAGGGCTCTGCCTGTGAGATCCTTTATGCACGCCCGGACTCTCAGCCGCACCGCACGCTGCCCTTGAAGCGGCTGGGGAGGGTACGAGACTGTCACACACCTCCTTCTGGAATGTGCCTGTGCAGAAGAAGTCTGGAGAGGAATGCAGTGGTGTTTGTCGAGGTTCGTCCCGAGCAGCGCCGTGACACGGGACTCCGTGCTCTACGGTCTGTTCCCCGGGACGCACACCAAGACGAACATCAACTGTGCCTGGAGGATCATCATCTCGGTGAAGGACACTCTCTGGGCGGTCCGAAACCTGCTGATCTTCCAGTTGAAGGAGTTGACCCCGACTGAGTGTTGCAGACTGGCACATTCCAAGGTCCAGGACTACGTGTTGAGGGACGCCCTGAAGCTTGGGGCAGCTGCCGCCAAGGCGTGGTGGGGAAAGACCACCGTGTAACATCTGCCTGCCTAAGAAGAACAGGGGGCCCACGCAGTCATTTGGGCTCTGCTGACACCTCAGCTAATTATATGGGCATATGATTGATAAACATACAGACCTGTATATACAAATGATAAATTCTGATCTCTGTATGTAAATGTTTACGTATGTATGGCATGACCAACTGTACAGACCATCAAATTATTTTATGAATAAAGTATATTTTGAAAAAAAAAATTCTGATGAAGAGTCACGAGGCAAGGTATTGACTCTGCTTTCTGCCCACACACATTGCCAGACCTAATTTTCACCAGCAATTTCAGTTTTTGTTTCAGATACTCAGCATCCACAATTCTTTGGTTTATTTCCTAAAATCCGGATTTGTTTTCCCTCATGAGATGTAGTCATTGTTGGTCACACCAGCAATTTTTGCCCACCCCTAGTTGCCCCTTGAGAAGGTGGGAGTGAGCTGCATTCTTGAACTGCTGCAGTCCATGTGTTGAAGGCAGACCGACAATGCCCTTAGGGAGGGAATTCCAGGGTTTTAACCCAGCAACACTGAAGGAAAATAATGTATTTCCAAGTCAGGATGGTGACTGGTGTGGAGGGGATCTTGAAGGTGGTGGTGTTCCCATACATCTGCTGCCCTTGTTCTTATAGATGGTAGAGATTGTGGGTTTGGAAGGTGTTGTCTGAGGATTTTGGTGAGTTTCTGCTGTGCATCTTGTAGGTAGTACACACTGTTGCTACTGAGCATCAGTGATAGAGGGAATGGATGTTTCTGGGGCTGCTTTATCTTGGATAGTGTTGAACTTCGGGAGTATTGTTGGGGTGGCACTCATCTAGGTAAGTGGGGAGTATTCCATCACACTCCTGATTGTAACTTGTAGATGATGGACAGGCTTTGGGGAGTCAGGAGGTGGGTTCCTATCCTCTGACCTCCTTTGTAGCCATTGTGTTTATGTGGCAAGTCCAGCTGAGTGTCTGGTCAGTGATAACTCCAAGAATGCTAACAGTGATCACAATACCACTGGTTGGCAAGCAGTGGTGGTTAGACTCTTTTGCAGGACATGGTTATTGCCTGAATTCAGTGCAATCATTAGATAACATCCCCACTTTGGACTCCTTCTTCTGACTCAAGGCTCCTTTGACAACACCTTCCAAACCTGGAACCCATACTACCTGAAAATGATAGATGTTATTGGAGAGCAGCAGATGCTTGGGAACACTAACAGCCACTGCCCTCCAAGTAACTCCCCATCCTGGGATGGAATGGTAGAACTATGGGACAAACTCCTGGAATTCCTTCCTCACTGCATATGCAATTCAAGAAAGCATCACAGCAATGTTTCTCTGGGGCAGTTAGGGATGGACAATAGGTGCTGGTAAACCCTCTGATAGACTGGCTGCTGATATCCAGTACAAGTCAATGATCACAGGACTCACCTGTACTGAGATGTATTAGCAGGCAGAAAGGATCAGATATATATATATCTGTAAATAACCTTGTAAAAGGATCAAGTACCCTGTCCGTCACTAACTCATTCTCAAGTTTTAACATCTGCTTCCACCAACAGTGCACAGGAACAATCCTCCCTCATTGTCAATCTCTTACCGAATGTCCCTCAAGCTGGCTGTTTTTATATCGATGTTGTCAATGAAAATCTGACCCTCGCTCAACTCCACCAACCGGAAGAGTGCCAGAAACAACGTAGACTTTCCTGAGCCTGTCCGTCCAACAATTCCCACTTTCTCTCCTGCACCAATCTTCAGACTAATTCCATCGAGAGCATGAGGAAGTCCCTCCCGATATTTAAGGACCACATCCTTGAACAGTATCACACCATGCTGTGGCCACGAGGAAGGAACCTACAATGACAACAACACAACAGGTTACTTTGTAGCGTGCAGAAACAATGTCAAATTGTAGCATGCTGAAACAATGTTCTCTAACATGTTCTATGTAAAAATGGTTGGAAAAACAACTGAATGTTACTTGCATGACACACAGACAGCAATATGCAATACTGCAGTATTTTATAGCATGGATTCCTTTATACAACATACTCCAGTTGGCTTGGTGCCTTCAGTCTTGTGCAGGACAATGGACAATATCGCCAGCAGTCCGAGTCCATTCCAGTTTGGGTGGGTCCACGATTGAAGGCTTTCCTTCAGTGTAATTTGCCAGGTTTCCTTTGGCTCGCCAAAGCCTTCCCTTACCTACCTGCTGGTGTCTGTCCAGTTACTGTCAATGGCTATGTCCAGGAGACAAGTTACAAATCCAGCCAGTCTCACAATGTCCTGTCGATATCTTTGACCGGCCTTGTGGACCCCTTGTTGATGTGGTCTCTTCAAGTGGTGCCCAGCATCTTATCCAGGTTGTAAATGCCCAGTTTGGTGACATGTTTGCTATACTCTTCCATGTTTCATTGGCACAGCTTGCAGTTGGTACATTGTGGTCATGTAGAGTTGCAGTTTGATGGTTGTGTTAATGGTGATTGATGCCCACAGCTACTGGAGTCATGAAACAGGCGATGGCTGCTTGACTAATTCTTGTGGACCAATACATCACCCTCCCAGGAGATGGAGCTCCCTCGATAGCAGAACTGATTGACGGAGTTGGGGGTTGCATCCTGTCATCATTGCCTGAGCCTTCTTAAGCTTATATATTGACCAATCTTGGCATTTCTACAAATTGAGGAGCATACCCAATCTTTAGCCAGCAAGGCAACATTGTCTGTGAAATCTAGCTCCAGCAACTGGTCATGTTGGCACAGGATGACAAAACCTGCCCTACCCATCACTTTTGTTATGACGGAATGAATGGCCTGGGGACAGTAAAGAGCCTTGGCTTACTCGATGAATACGTCCTTGCTTTTCCAAATGTACGTAGCTGCTGTCCATCACCAAATGTCCATCACCCTGTGAACTATGGTTCAATACACCAAAGTTCATGTCTAGATCAATAATGTACACAATGAACAACAAAGACTCCAATATTGACACCTGGGGTACACCACTGGACACAGGCTCCACAACACAAGACAAAATCCCTTTGACCATCACACTCTGCCTCCAGCCAGTAAGCCACTTATGGATCAAACCTCCAAACTGATCTGGATCCCAGAGATCTCCACCTTCTTTATCAATCTCCCAACTGAGAACTTCGCAAAAGCTTTCCCAAAGTCCATGAAGACTATGTCTACTGCACTGCCCCGATCACACTCACTGACAGGTAAGGTCAGTGTATACACACAACCCCGATCACACTCACTGACAGGTAAGGTCAGTGTGTACACACAACCCCGATCACACTCACTGACAGGTAAGGTCAGTGGGTACACACCGCCCCGATCACACTCACTGACAGGTAAGGTCAGTGCGTACACACCGCCCCGATCACACTCACTGACAGGTAAGGTCAGTATGTACACACAACCCCGATCACACTCACTGACAGGTAAGGTCAGTGCGTACACACCGCCCCGATCACACTCACTGACAGGTAAGGTCAGTGCGTACACACCGTCCCGATCACACCCACTGACAGGTAAGGTCAGTGCGTACACGCCGCCCCGATCACACTCACTGACAGGTAAGGTCAGTGCGTACACACCGCCCCGATCACACCCACTGACAGGTAAGGTCAGTGCGTACACGCCGCCCCGATCACACTCATTGACAGGTAAGGTCAGTACGTACACGCCGCCCCGATCACACCCACTGACAGGTAAGGTCAGTGCGTACACACCGGGACGATCACACCCACTGACAGGTAAGGTCAGTGTGTACACACAACCCCGATCACACTCACTGACAGGTAAGGTCAGTGCGTACACGCCGCCCCGATCACACTCACTGACAGGTAAGGTCAGTGTGTACACGCTGCCCCGATCACACCCACTGACAGGTAAGGTCAGTGCGTACACGCCGCCACGATCACACTCACTGACAGGTAAGGTCAGTGCGTACACACCGCCCCGATCACACTCACTGACTAAGGTCAGTGCGTACACGCCGTCCCGATCACACTCACTGACAGGTAAGGTCAGTGCGTACACGCCGCCCCGATCACACCCACTGACAGGTAAGGTCAGTGCGTACACACCGGGACGATCACACCCACTGACAGGTAAGGTCAGTGTGTACACACCGCCCCGATCACACTCAATGACAGGTAAGTTCAGTGCGTACACACCGCCCAGTTCACACCCACTGACAGGTAAGGTCAGTGCGTACACGCCGCCCCGATCACACCCACTGACATGTAAGGTCAGTGCGTACACGCCGCCCCGATCACACTCACTGACAGGTAAGGTCAGTGCGTACACACCGCCCCGATCACACCCACTGACAGGTAAGGTCAGTGTGTACACGCCGCCCCGATCACACTCACTGACAGGTAAGGTCAGTGCGTACACACCGCCCCGATCACACCCACTGACAGGTAAGGTCAGTGTGTACACGCCGCCCCGATCACACTCACTGACAGGTAAGGTCAGTGTGTACACGCCGCCCCGATCACACTCACTGACAGGTAAGGTCAGTGCGTACACACCGCCCCGATCACACTCACTGACAGGTAAGGTCAGAGCGTACACACCGCCCCGATCACACCCACTGACAGGTAAGGTCAGTGCGTACACGCCGCCCCGATCACACTGATTGACACGTAAGGTCAGTGCGTACACGCCGCCCCGATCACACCCACTGACAGGTAAGGTCAGTGCGTACACACCGCCCCGATCACACCCACTGACAGGTAAGGTCAGTGTGTACACACAACCCCGATCACACTCACTGACAGGTAAGGTCAGTGCGTACACGCCGCCCCGATCACACTCACTGACAGGTAAGGTCAGTGTGTACACGCCGCCCCGATCACACCCACTGACAGGTAAGGTCAGTGCGTACACACCGCCCCGATCACACCCACTGACAGGTAAGGTCAGTGCGTACACGCCGCCCCGATCACACTCACTGACAGGTAAGGTCAGTGCGTA
Organism: Chiloscyllium plagiosum; assembly: GCF_037043375.1. NCBI lineage: Eukaryota > Metazoa > Chordata > Chondrichthyes > Orectolobiformes > Hemiscylliidae > Chiloscyllium > Chiloscyllium plagiosum. Next base: position 155,963,315 of record NW_028270141.1, read on the forward strand.
CACGCCGCCCCGATCACACTCACTGACAGGTAAGGTCAGTGTGTACGCACCGCCCCGATCACACTCACTGACAGGTAAGGTCAGTGCGTACACGCCGCCCCGATCACACTCACTGACAGGTAAGGTCAGTGCGTACACACCGCCCCGATCACACCCACTGACAGGTAAGGTCAGTGTGTACACACAACCCCGATCACACTCACTGACAGGTAAGGTCAGTGTGTACACACCGCCCCGATCACACTCAATGACAGGTAAGTTCAGTGCGTACACACCGCCCCGTACACACCCACTGACAGGTAAGGTCAGTGCGTACACGCCGCCCCGATCACACTCACTGACAGGTAAGGTCAGTGCGTACACGCCGCCCCGATCACACTCACTGACAGGTAAGGTCAGTGCGTACACACCGCCCTGTTCACACCCACTGACAGGTAAGGTCAGTGTGTACACACCGCCCCGATCACACCCACTGACAGGTAAGGTCAGTGCGTACACACCGCCCCAATCACACTCACTGACAGTTAAGGTCAGTGTGTACACGCCGCCCCGATCACACTCACTGACAGGTAAGGTCAGTGCGTACACACCGCCCCGATCACACTCACTGACAGGTAAGGTCAGTGCGTACACGCCGCCCCGATCACACCCACTGACAGGTAAGGTCAGTGCGTACACGCCGCCCCGATCACACTCACTGACAGGTAAGGTCAGAGCGTACACACCGCCCCGATCACACCCACTGATAGGTAAGGTCAGTGTGTACACACCGCCCCGATCACACCCACTGACAGGTAAGGTCAGTGTGTACACGCCGCCCCGATCACACCCACTGACAGGTAAGGTCAGTGTGTACACGCCGCCCCGATCACACCCACTGACAGGTAAGGACAGTGCGTACACACCGCCCCGATCACACTCACTGACAGGTAAGGTCAGTGCGTACACACCGCCCCGATCACACCCACTGACAGGTAAGGTCAGTGTGTACACACCGCCCCAATCACACCCACTGACAGGTAAGGTCAGTGTGTACACACCGCCCCAATCACACTCACTGACAGGTAAGGTCAGTGTGTACACGCCGCCCCAATCACACTCACTGACAGGTAAGGTCAGTGCATACACGCCGCCTCAATCGCACTCACTGACAGGTAAGGTCAGTGTGTACACACCGCCCCGATCACACTCACTGACATGTTCCCCGTTGTCAGTTGTCTGTCCTGGGATGGAGTAATAAGGATGTGAAAAATTGGATGGTTTCCTTCTGTTTCTTTGACACTTAATGCTGTCGAGTTTGCTTCGATTTTTCTCAGTGAAGCAATGCTTTGGTCAACCTTTCGTTTCCATGACTTGTTGACACGTTGTGAGGTTTTAATGGCACAGCCCGTCACTGTTGGCCATCTTTAACTGCCTTTGAGAAGGTCGTGGAGAGTTTTCTTCTGTGGCCACTGCACGTCCTGAGCTGTCGAGACACCAATAGTGCTGTGAGGTTGTTCAGGATGATGTTGCAGGACTCAGGAATAAAGATTGATCGTGATATGGACTGACCGTCAGAATACTGGGTGGCGTGGCAAGTAACTCGCAGGTGGTGGAGTTCGAATCTATCTGCTACTCTTTTCCTTATTGGTCACCATGGGTTTGTGTTTGAGAAGGTACTTTCCTGGAGGAGGGCATTGCTCTGTGGTACACATTACTTTGTGTTGGTCATGGAAAGTGTGACTGTTTAAGGTGATGAGGAGAAAGTGAGGTCTGCAGATGCTGGAGATCAGAGCTGGAAATGTGTTGCTGGAAAAGCGCAGCAGGTCAGGCAGCATCCAGGGAACAGGAGAATCGACGTTTAAGATGATGGACAGGGTGAGCACTAAGACGCTTAAGTTGTCCTGGATGGTGTCGAGATTCTTCAGCATTCCATTATTCCATCATGAGTCAGACGCAGATTGTGGATAGGCTTTGGGAATCCGGAGTGTAAGTACTCACTATAGAATTCCCATTCTTTGAACCAACGTTTCAGCCACCATGTTTATTTGACTCATATAATTCCGCCTCCTGTCTGGAGTGAGGTGATGGACTAGTGGTATTATTGCCGGACTTTCAATCTAAAGACCCGGGTCATCTTCTGGAGATCCAGGTCAATGCCCACAGATGGTGGAATTTAAATTCAATAAAAGAAAATTTGGAAAGAAAAGTCCAATGATGACCAACAGTTCATTGTTGGTTGTCAGAAAAAACCATGTGGTTCACGCATGTTCTTTCGGAAAGGAAGCTGCTGGCCTACTCAGTCACCCTGTGGGCCATTTCGGACGGGTAAGAAATACTGGCCTAGCCACAAATGCCCACATCCCACAAATCAATCAAATAAAAACCCGGGATGTTCAGTTCAATTGGTCCAGGTCTATACCCACACTCTGATTTTGACTTTAACACATGCGGTGTAATACAGTCTGAACATAACATGAAGCCAATGTATTCCCTTCCACTTGTTTCACTCTCTCGTTCCCTCACCATCATGTGGAATCTCCTTCATTCTCCGTTTGTCTAAGCCATGTTAGCCATCACGTTTGCTTACCTTTCCTCACTGCTCTGTGTTCACCCGTCACAGCTATTGTGGTCATTTCAGATTCAACTATCTCTCCCGGCACTTGTCAATGTCATATCAATATCTTTGTTTCTCTCTCCCTCTCTCCCCCTCTCATAAATGCAAAATCTCTCATACTGTACCTAAATTCCTTCTTACCTCGATATGCCCCTCCTGAGGTTCGATGGGAATCTCAGTGAAATATTCATCCAGCCGTTCCACACTGACCATCTGTGTTTCAGTCTGTGTGAAGCTCGATATTACCCCAGACAGCAGATTTGTGATTGACAGTGCATAGGACATCGCAAGACCCACGAGGCCTGAGTGAACAGGAAAAAGCAGCAGAGCCATTACAAAGCCTTAATGTACAAAATACCACTGGTTACTGCAGGTCAGAATGAAATACAATGAAACGTTCACAAGCAGTGCCATAAAACTGCATTCACACAAAGTGTCAAACAGTTGCATTTACTTCCAAGTCAGAAGGCTAATGGTTCAAGCCACATGCTGGAGACTTCAGGGGCAATAGTGCAGTCCGGAGCATCAAATTACAACGTCAGTGGCCAAAAACAGAACACATGATTTTCAACTCAGCCAACAGTGAGGTCATCCATTTGGGACTAAAGGAGGACAGATCTGGATTGGATACAGAACTGACTTCAAGGTAGACAACAGAGGGTGGTGGTGGAGGGTTGCTTTTCAGACAGGAGGTCTACGATCAGTGGAGTGCCACAAGGATCGATGCTGGGTCCACGACTTTTCGCCCCTTACATAAGTGATTTGGATGTGAACATAGGAGGTATGGTTAGTAAGTTTGCAGATTACATCAAAATTGCAGGTGTCGTGGACAGCGAGGAAAGTTACCTCAGAGTACAACAAGATCTTGATCAGATGAACCAATGAACTGAGTAGTAGCAGATAGAGTTTAATTTAGATAAATGTGAGGTGCTGCATTTTGGAAAGGCAAACCAAGGCAGGACTTAGACACTTAATGGTAAGGTCCTGGGAACATAGAACATACAGCACAGTACAGGTCCTTCGGCCCTCGATGTTGCGCCAATCTGTGAAACCAATCTGAAGCCCATTTAACCTACACTGTTCCATTATCATCCGTATGTTTATCCAATGATCACTTAAATGCCCTTAAAGTTGGTGGGTCTACTACTATGGCAGGCAGGGCATTCCACACCCCGACTACTCTCTGAGTAAAGAAACTATCTCTGACATTTGTCCTATAGCTATCACCCCTCAATTTAAAACCATGTCCCTTCATGCTACCCATCCCCATCCAAAGAAAAAGTCTCTCACTATCCATCCTATCTAACCCAATGATCATCTTGTATGCCTCTAATAAGTCGCCTCTTAACCTTCTTCCCTCCAACCATAACAGCATCAAGTCCCTCAGCCTTTCTTCATCAGACCTTCCCTCCATACCAGACAATATCCTACTAAATTTCGTCTGAACCCTTTCCAAAGCTTCCACATCCTTCCTATAATGCGGTGACCAGAACTGTACACAATACTCCAAGTGCGGCCGCACCAGAGTTTTGTACAGCTGCAGCATGATCTCAAGGTTCTGTAACTCAATCCCTCTACCAATAAAAGCCAACACACCGTATGCCTTCTTAATAACCCTGTCAACCTGGGTGGCAACTTTCAGGGATCTGTGTACATGGACACCGAGATCTCTCTGCTTATCTACACTGCCAAGAATCTTACTATTAGCCCAGTACTCTGTATTCGTGTTGCTCCTTCCAATGTGAATCACCTCACATTTTTCCACATTAACCTCCATTCGTCACCTCTGAGCCCAGCTCTCCAACTTATCCATGTCCCTCTGAAATCTACAACATCCTTCATCACTATCCACAACTCCACCAACCTTAGTGTCATCCGCAAATTTACTAACCACCCTTCTGCACCCTCATCCAGGTCATTTATAAAAATGACGAATAGCAGTGACCCCAAAACAGATCTTTGCCGTACACCATTAGTAAGTGAACTCCAGGATAAACATTTCCCATCAACCACCACTCTCTGTCTTCTTTCAGCTAGCCAAACTGCTAAATCACCCTCAATCCCATGCCTCCGTATTTTGTACAATAGCTTACTGTGGGGAACCTTATCGAATTCCTTGCTGAAATCCATATACACCACATCAACCGCTTTACCCTCATTTACCTGTTTGGTCACCTTCTCAAAGAACTCAATAAGGTTTGTGAGGCATGACCTACCCTTCACAAAGCTGTGTTGACTATCCCTAATCAACTTATTCCTTTCTAGATGATTATAAATCCTATCTATTGTAACCTTTTCCAACACTTTATCCACAACCGAAGTAAGGCTCACTGGCCTATAATTACCAGGGTTGTCTCTACTCCCCATCCTGAACAAGGGGACAACATTTTCTATCCTCCAGTCTTCTGGCACTATTCCTGTAGACAATGACAACATAAAGATCAAAACCAAAGGCTTGGCAATCTCCTCCCTCACTTCCCAGAAAATCCGAGGATAAATCCCATCTACCCCAAGGATTTATCCTAACATAGTTAAAAATCACACAACACCAGGTTATAGTCCAACAGGTTTAATTGGAAGCACACTAGCTTTCGGAGCGACCGAAAGCTAGTGCTTCCAATTAAACCTGTTGGACTATAACCCGGTGTTGTGTGATTTTTAACTTTGTACACCCCAGTCCAACACCGGCATCTCCGAATCATCCTAACATAAGCCTTCTTCTTCCTCTTGACAAGAGCTTCAACTTCTTTAGTAAACCACAGCTCCTTTGCTTGACAACTTCCTCCCTGCCTGGCAGGTACATACTTACCAAGGACACACAGTAGCTGTTCTTTGAATAAGGTCCACATTTCTATTGTACCCATCCCCTGCAGTTTCCTTCCCTATCCTATGCTTCCTAAATCTTGCCTAATCACATCGTAATTGCCTTTCCCCCAGCTGTAACTCTTGCCCTGTGGTATATACCTATCCCTTTCCATCGCTAAAGTAAACATAACTGAATTGTGGTCACTATCACTGAAGTGCTCACCTGACTCCAAATCTAACGCCTGGCAGGGTTCATTACACAGTACCAAATACAATGTGGCCTCACCCCCTGTTGGCTTGTCTACGTACTGTGTCACGCCCAGAAACCCTAGCCACACTAGCATATACCAAAGACATCTTGGAGCTGACTACCAGACTATTCTGCCCCTTGGCATCATGTAACCAACAAACCTACCAACACACTGAAAGAGTTACTGGTGAACCGAAAGGACCCTGTAACAGTAACCAGCAAAAAGCAAGACTTCTATAAAATACCCTGCTAGGATTATAACAAACACTACATCGGACAGACAGGCAGAAAACCAGCCACTGGGATACACAAACACTGATTAGCCACCAAAAGTCATGACCCATGGTTACTGGTATCCTTACATAGAGACGAAGAAGGTCACCACTTTGGCTGGGACTCCCTTCTCCCCCTCTGGAGCCCCTCCCTTCTCCTTCTCCCCTTCCCCCCTCTGGAACCCCTCCCTTCTCCCACTCTGGGAACCCAACCCCTCCCCTCCCCTCTGGAGCCCCTCCCTTCTCCCCCTCTGGAGCCCCTCCCTTCTCCCCCTCTCGAGCCCCTCCCTTCTCAACCTCTCCCCTCTGGAACCCCTCCAGAACCCCTCCCCTCTGGAACCCCTCCCCTCCGGGCCCCTCCCTTCTCCATGTCTCCCCTCTGGGCCCCTCCCTTCTCCATGTCTCCCCTCTGGAGCCCCTCCCTTCTCCCCATCTCCCCTCTCGAGCCCCTCCCTTCTCCCCACTGGAGCCCCTCCATGCACCCCCTCTGAAACCCCTCCCCTCTGGAGCCCCTCCCTTCTCCATGTCTCCCCTCTGGAGCCCCTCCCTTCTCCCCATCTCCCCTCTCGAGCCCCTCCCTTCTCCCCACTGGAGCCCCTCCATGCACCCCCTCTGAAACCCCTCCCCTCTGGAGCCCCTCCCTTCTCCCCACTGGAGCCCCTCCATGCACCCCCTCTGAAACCCCTCCCCTCTGGAGCCCCTCCCTTCTCCCCACTGGAGCCCCCCCTTTTCCCCCTCTCCCCTCTGGAGCCCCTCCCTTCTCCACACTGGAGCCCCCCCTTCTCCCCCTCTCCCCTCTGGAGCCCCTCCCTTCTCCCCACTGGAGCCCCTCCAGGCACCCCCTCTGAAACCCTCCCCTCTGGAGCCCCTCCCTTCTCCCAACTGGAGCCCCCCCTTCTCCCCCTCTCCCCTCTGGAGCCCCTCTGCTCTCCTATACCATCGTGAGCCTATCTTCAGTAAACCCAAATGAGAAACAGCTCCTTTCAGATTGTCTCTGTTCCAATATGGGTTGCTGCCATTGTGTGGTAACGTTTCTTTCTGCCCTTGTTTTGTGTTTGATGCTTGATGTGGTGATCTCACTCCTAAGATGCTCCAAATTTGGAACTAACCCTGAAGAAATTGTAATATATTTCGAGTTCAGGATGTCTGAATGAAAAGTTGAGATGGTGATGTCGCCGTGTCCTTACAGGCCTTGCTGTTATCAGTAGCAGGGCTTGGGGGTGGTTGTGAAGCCATGATGAATTGCAGCAGTCCATCATGTTGATGGTATAACTGCAATCTCTGTGCCCGACTGATGGAAGGGGTCTGATCAATGGATCACTGCATCCTCATGAAACTCAGGTTGCTTGAGTATTGACTGAGCTGCAGTTATTGAGGTCAAGATGAATGCAGTTTGGGTACCTTCACAATGACAGTGGTGGTCTTGTGCTGGTTCATTGTACTGTATATGTTGAAGAGGTAAAGCAGTGAAACCAGGCTAACTTACCAGGATTACCCCTTTTCAGGCCATGCTCAATAATAGCAATAATAGCAATGGAAGTTACCACGGCAACACCAATCATCTGCAGTCTGATGTCAAGCCACTGCACTGCAGTGTTGCCAATGTAAAGGCAGCGCTGGTTGAGCTCCAGACGATGAGTATTCTCCTCCTCGAACCTGAACACACCATCAAGAGAAACTTTAACAAAAGACATCTCAAATAATTGGACAGCAACTCTAAGAGTACACGTTCACAAAACCTGACAGGAAGGCAACCTGGGAGCTCATCTCAATGGCACTCAGGCAACAAGGCGAAAAGCATGATGTCAATTCTGACAGATAAACACTGCAGGTTGGACCCGGCACTACTTCCTTCAGGAGACACTTGAACATTTTCCTACTGAAAACAAACTGCCGAAAATTGACCTTTTTTTTATCTTCCACCCTTTATTGACTAAGACACTGGGAGTTTTCCAATCCTCTAGAATTTCCAGAATGTAATGAATCTTGGAAGATTACTACCAGCGTATCCATTATCTCTAAAGAAATCCCTTTTATATCCCTGAATGCATTCCATTAGGTCCAGGGCACTTTAGTAGCCCCCTGAGTATTCTGTGCACTTTTCCATCCTGATAGTTATTATGTTCACTCCCTCTCCTCCTTTTGCTTGATTACTTAGTCATGTTAGATAGTTTTTCGAGTCTGCTCCTGTGAAGACTCGCCTGCCATTTCCAAGTTCCCCCTTATTATTTCACCAGCCTTGTTCTCTCAGGGGCCTGTGCTCCCTTTGGCTTCTCCCTTCCTTTTTATAGAGTTAAAGAAGCTCTTGCTGACTGTCGTGATGTTAATTGCAAGTTTACCCCTCAAGTCTATTTTCTCCCTCTTTATTAGTCGTTTAGAGTCTTTGTTGATTTTTAAAACTTTCCTAATCCTGCTTTACCACAATCTTTGCCACATTGTTTTTTTTTTCTTCCAATTTGAGGCTATTTTTAACTTCCCAGGTAACCCATGGTTGGTTTCTCCCCTTCCTCGAATTCTTCTTCCTCACTGGGATATATATTCGCTTTGTGAAACGATATTTTGAAATGCCTGCCATTGTTTCACACCTGTCTTTGCTACTAAACCCCTTCCCCAGCTCACTCAGGCCAACTCTGCCCTTGTTCCTTTGGAATTAGCCTTATTTAAGTTTCACACTGTTATTTCCAACCCACGTTCCTCCCTCTCAAACAAAATAATAAATTTGACCATGTCACTATTCCGGAGGGGACGTTTTATCTGCCATATTAATTAAACCTGCCTCAATACACACCATCAGATTCAAAATAGCCTGATCCCTGACTGGAGTCAAAGAGTGTGGTGCTGGAAAAGCACAGCCAGTCAGGCAGAACCCAAGGAGCTGGAGAGTCGATGTGGCGGGCATAAGCCCTTCATCAGGAACGAGACTTGTGGGCCTAGGGGGCTGAGAGATAAATGGGACAGGGTGGGGCTGGGGGGAAGGTAGCTGGAAATGCGATAGGTTGACAGAAGTCAGGGTGATGGTGATAGGTCAGAGAGAAGGGTGGAGCACATAGGTAGGAAGGAAGATGGACAGGTAGGACAGGCCATGAGGGCAATGCCGAGTTGGAAGGTTGGATCTAGGATAAGAAAAGGGGAAGGGAAATGAGGAAACTGGTGAAATTCACATTAATCCTGTGTAATTGGAGGGTCCCAAGGCAGAAGATGAGGCGTTCTTCCTCCAGGGGTTGGGTGGTTAGGGTTTGGCAGTGGAGGAGGTCCAGGACCTGCATGTCATTGGAGGAGTTAAAGTGTTCAGCCACAGTTGGAACCACCACATATTGTTCTATGAAACAATTCCAAATACATTCGATGGATTCTTCATTGTGGCTATCCCTGCCAACCTGACTATGCCAATCTACATGAAGATAAAAGTCAGTCATGGCGACCACACTGCATTTATGACATGTCCTCATTATTTCCTGATTTTACTCTGTGCCCTGGATAGTTACTGTTGGGGAACTCATAGACTACTTCCCTTTTTATTTCGGATTTGCACATGTATGGATTCGACTTCTGCCTGGTCAAGATTATTTCTAGCTATCAAACTTATTCCATACTGCACCAACAATGCTAACCCAACCCCCTTCCCACTCTGCTTGTATTTTCAAAATTCACACACTTTGGAATGTTCAATTCCCAGCTTTGATCAGCTTGTAACCATGTCTCCATAATGGCTGCAATAACAAACCCACTAACCTTTATTTGTGAGATTAAATCATCTCGTTTGTTCCAACTATTACATGCATTCCAGTAAAGAGCCATTAATTTTGTCTTTGTATGATTTCTTTCCCTTTTTGACTCTATTTACTGTTGTATTTCTATGTTTGTATACTCTGTCCATTCCTGTCCACTCTGGGTATCATTATCCAACTAGCTGCCCTCCAACATTGCCATATCCTCTCGCTTAGCACTTTCCCGAACCCTCCCCAACCCCCAGCAGTTCTTGCTACCGTACGTATTCCACCCATATTCACCAAGCTCCCCCAAGCCTCCTGCTCTTCCTGCCTGTCCTGCTGTAAATTGTGCTAACAAGAGGAAGACATGATTTAATATTTTGAGGAGTTCATTAAGAGTTTGGGGCTGTGGTATTCAGAGGTCTGGAGGTCTCTTTTGTATACAAGGTTTTCTTTGACTGAAAGCATCAGGGTTAACAGTTGAATGCAGTGAGAAAGGTAGAAACAGGAAGAAAACAGCATTGTTCCCCAGCAACAGGAATTCAGTGGCATACAGTCCTTAGATAGCATAAGCTGTCAGATGCTGGACACTGAGTATAGTGAAAGTAAGAGTGAGTTTAATTTGTAGGAAAGATACTAACTGAAGATAACCATTGAGTGAATGTGCAAGAATTCACTGGAAAGAAAGAGATTCCAGCTGTGCCAGCTAGAACAAGAAAGCCTCAGAGGGAGCTAGCAATCACACAGCACAGGGGGAGGGAGAGCTAGCAATCACACTGCGCAGGGGGGGGTTGGAAGGGTATATTGCCAAGATATCACTGCGCTTTGTACACCTGGTTGAAGAAGGAAGGTCAGACAGTAGTCCCCTGTAACTATCCCCCTTTCTGAGGTACCATTGGGGGATATGGCTATGCAGGGCAAAGCAGTGGGAGCTAACCTTGTGGCACCACAGGTGGGTCTGCTGTACAAAACCGGAGGAAAACCCAGCACTATAGCGTAAGGGGATCCATTGTAAATGGAACAGACTGACATTTCTGCAATGGCAAGAGAGTCCAGGATGGCATGTTGGGTCAGAAATACCTTTTCATGGCTGCAGGGCATTCTGAAGGGAGAAAGTAAACCGGTAGAGACGGTGGTACATATTGGTACCAATGACTTGATAGAAAAAGGGATGATGTCCTCAATTTAGGAAGCTAGGAAGTGGATTAAAAAAGCAGGACCCAAAGGATGGCAATCCCTGGATTACTTCCACGTGTGAGTGAAATAGAAAGAGAGTACTTATCCAGAGGCATTTGTAGCTGGCAAGATGGTGCAGGGAGGAGGGCTTTAGATTCCTGCGACATTGAGACCCCTCTTGGGGGCAGTGGGACCTGTGCAAGGCAGATGGGTTCCTCCTGAACTGAAATGGGACCAGCAAAGAATACTGCTGTCAGGGAGGGTTCAAGCTAACTTCACAGAGGAGTGGGATCCAGGCAGAAAATATTCAGCTGAAAAAGACAAACTGCCAAAATTAGAAGAGACAGCAAAGCAGTTAGGGAGGCAGAGACATTACATTTCAGTTAAAGCACAAGGGAATTTGGCAAAGTTGGATGGTACTTGTTTGAGTGAAAGGAGTCTGATGAACAAGGCAGAAGAGTTGAGGGTGAAAATTAACACAAGGAGATACAATGTCACTGTATCACTGAGATGTGGTTGAGAGAGTGGCAGGATTGGCAGCTCCATCTTCCAGAATATATGGCCTTCAGGTGAGACAGGGAAGGAGGATTCAATAAAAAAGGGAGTGTTCCAATTTTGACGAGGAAAACTATTACAGCAATAAGGAGAGATGACAACTTAGAAGGCTCCTCAAATGAAGCCTTATGGGTAAAACTTAAAAAGGAGTACTCACATTACTGGGAATGTCCTAGAGGCTCCGTTAGCGAGGTGTGAGAGAAACATAAGAGCAGATATGTAAGCGAACTGTGATGATACTGTTCCTTTAACAAGGTTATGATGTTCTTGGCTTTTTTGTTTCAGAGAGGTCGTAAAGGACACAAACTCTGAAAAGTCGAAGTTGAAGGTTTTAGGGCCAGTTTGATTATAGCTAACAGATAGTGCCTCAGGAAAAAGGCTTTCAAGACTTTTAAAAAACACTTGCCCAATGAAAGGGGAATGTCCAGTTCTCCCAGCTCTGATTCGCTCTGGTTTGGTCTGGTTTTCATTGAAAGCAGTCAGGCAGTTTTCAATCTGCTGGACCTAAAGAAGCAGGTCCACACTGATCCTCCTCTCTCTGACAGCTCTCCTGTAAGACCCTGGGTTTGATTTTACCTTTTGTGTGTTTATGAGGATTGTTACAAGTATTTGAAACAGCATCATTAAGTTGGGATAATCTGTTGGGGTTTCAGATCGGGTAAGTTATAGTGTTTTCTTTTGTTTGTGTTTCATTCAGTATTCTTGTAAATAAACTTGGTTCTGTTTAAAACTATGTGGTTTGACCAGCTGCATCCCTCTTGTATTATCTGCATTCCACCTGCTTAAACCAACCAGCAAAATAAGGGTCTGGGCTACCTTCCCGAAATGTTTTGAGGGGGTCTGGCCTGGTCCATAACAGAGGGTTATGATTGTGGCGGATTTCAACTTCCCCAGCATTAACTGGTGTAGTCCTGGTGTGAGAGTGAGCGGAAATATAAAAATGCACTCAGAGGGCCAGTATGTAGAAGGCGCCACAAGAGAAGGGGCCATCCTGGATTTGAAGTTAGGTAATAAAGTCAGGCAAATCATTGACTTCGCTGTGGGGTGCGCATTGCAGACAGTGATCCTAACTCAGTTAGATTCAAGGTAGTCACAGAAACAAACTTCTTGAGGAAGTGGTGGCTATAGAACATAGAACATAGAACAATACAGCGCAGTACAGGCCCTTCGGCCCTCGATGTTGCGCCGATCCAAGCCCACCTAACCTACACTAGCCCACTATCCTCCATATGCCTGTCCAATGCCCGCTTAAATGCCCATAATGAGGGAGAGTCCACCACTGCTACTGGCAGGGCATTCCATGAACTCACGACTCGCTGAGTAAAGAATCTACCCCTAACATCTGTCCTATACCTACCACCCCTTAATTTAAAGCTATGCCCCCTTGTAATAGCTGACTCCATACGTGGAAAAAGATTCTCACTGTCGACCCTATCTAAACCCCTAATCATCTTGTACACCTCTATCAAGTCACCCCTAAACCTTCTTTTCTCCAATGAAAACAACCCCAAGTGCCTCAGCCTTTCCTCATACGATCTTCCTACCATACCAGCCAACATCCTGGTAAACCTCCTCTGCACCCGTTCCAGTGCCTCCACATCCTTCCTATAGTATGGCGACCAAAACTGCACACAATACTCCAGATGCGGCCGCACCAGAGTCTTATACAACTGCAACATGATCTCAGGACTCCGGAACTCAATTCCTCTACCAATAAAAGCCAGTACGCCATATGCCTTCTTCACCGCACTATTTACCTGGGTGGCAACTTTCAAAGATCTGTGTACATGGACACCAAGATCCCTCTGCTCATCCACACTACCAAGTATCCGACCATTAGCCCAGTACCCCATCTTTTTATTACTCTTACCAAAGTGAATCACCTCACACTTACCTACATTGAACTCCATTTGCCACCTTTCTGCCCAGTTCTGCAGCTTATCTATATCCTGCTGTAACCTGCCACATCCTTCCTCACTGTCTACAACTCCTCCGACTTTCGTATCATGGGTACAATTACAATATTAAAAAGACATTTGGATGAGTCTATGAATAGGAAACATTTGGGGGGATATGGGCTAGGAGCAGGGACTAGTTTAGTTTGGGATATTGTGTGGCATGGACTGGTTGGACCGAAGGGTCTGTTTCTGTGCTGTCTGACACAATGACTCTATAAACGAACAAGGCTGAGCCTGAAAGCAAAGTTCTCAACATGAATAAAGATGATTTTAACAAGATCAGATATGATTCTGTAGGAGTGCAGTGGGAACAGATAGTTTTTGGTAAAAATATTCCAGAACAGTGGTATACATTTAAGAAGGAAATCAGGAGAGCACAGGATTAACATGTTCTCATATCGACAAAAGAATGGAGACATCCAATCCGATGAGAACCCCATATATCAAGGGGGGATGCAAGAGAGGACAAAGAGAATAAGGAGCCTTCGAGATCTTAGAGAATTCAAAACTGCAGAATGTAGTACAGAATGTGTAAGGGGAAACAACACCACGAACATTGGTTGGGTAGGGATTAATGAGGATTACAGGAAAATATAGATGGCCTGGTCAGATAGGCTGATCAGCAACAAAAGGAATTCAATCCAGATGGAAGTCTGAGGTAATGTACTTGGGCGGAACAAACAAGGCAAGGGGACGTGGGCTGAATGGTGGGTCCCTGGGAAGCACAGAGAATCAGAGGGACCTTGGGGTGCATGTCCATCAGTCCCATTAGCAAGCAGGGCAGGTGGATCAAGTGGGGAAGAAGGCTAATGGCATACTTGCCTTGATTCTGCATGCAAAGGATCTGAAGAGTTGGGAGATTATGCTGGGACCATAGGAAAGATTGATTAGGCCACAACCACAGTACTGCGTGCAGTTCTGGAACACAGATTTAAGAAGAACATATACCAGGATGGATGGAAGAGCTTCAGTTCTGAAGAGACATTGAACAGACTGTAGTTTTTTTTTCCTGAGGCGGGGGGGAGACTCTGAACAAAGAACAAGAAAATTACAGCACAGGAACAGGCCCTTCGGCCCTCCAAGCCTGCACCGATCCAGATCCTCGAACTAAACCTGTCACCTATTTTCTAAGGACCTGTATCCCTCTGCACCCTGCCCATTCACGTATCTGTCTAGATACATCTTAAATGACGTTATCATGCCCACCTCTCCCACCTCCGCTGGCAATTCATTCCAGGCACACACCACCCTCTGCGTGATGAACTTTCCACACATATCTCCCTTAAATTTTTCCCCTCTCATCTTGAACTCATGACCCCAAGTAATTGAGTCCCCACTTTGGGAAAAAGCTTCTTGCTATCCACCCTGTCTATACCTCTCATGATTTTGTAGACCTCAATCAGGTCCCCCCTCAACCTCCGTCTTTCTTATGAAAACAATTCTAATCTACTCAACCTCCCTTCATAGCTAGCACCCTCCATACCAGGTAACATCCTGGTGAACCTCCTCTGCACCCTTCCAAAGCATCCACATTCTTTTGATAATGTGGCCTAATCAAAGTCTTATACAGCTGTAACATGATCTGCCAACTCTAGTACTCAATACCCAGTCCAATGAAGGAAAGCATGCTGTATGCCTTCTTAGTCCACTCTATTGACCTGCATTGCCACCTTCAGAGAACAATGGACCAGAACACCCAGATCTCTGTACGTCAATTTTCCCAAGGGCGTTTCCATTTACCGTATAGTTCGCTCTTGAATGGATCTTCCAAAATACATCACTTCGCATTTGCCCAGATTGAACTCAATCTGCCATTTCTCCGCCCAACTCTCCAATCTATCCATATTCTGCTGCATTCTCTGACAGTCCCCTTCACTGTCTGCTACTCCACTTATCTTCGTGTCATCTGCAAACTTGCTAATCAGACCACCTATACCTTCCTCCAGATCATTTATGTATATCACAAACAAGTGGTCCCAGCATGGATTCCTGTGGGACACCACTGGTCACCTTTCCCCATTTTGAGACACTCCCTTCCACTACTACTCTCTGTCTCCTGTTGCCCAGCCAGTTCCCTCTCCATCTGGCTAGTACACCCTGGACCCCATGCGACCTCACTTTCTCCATCAGCCGACCATGGGGAACCTTATCCAATGCCTCACTGAAGACCATGTATATGTCGTCTACAGCCTTTCCCTCATCAATCAACTTTGTCACTTCCTCAAAGAATTCTGTTAAGTTGGTAAGACATGACCTTCCCTGCACAAAATCCATGTTGCTTATCACTGATAAGCCCACTTCCTTCCAAATGGAAGTAGATCCTATCCCTCAGTATCTTCTCCAGCAGCTTCCCTACCACTGACGTCAGGCTCACCGGTCTGTAATTACCTGGATTATCCCTGCTACCCTTCTTAAGCAAGGGCACAACATGAGTAATTCTCCAGTCCTACAGGACTTCCCCCGTGTTCAAGGATGGTGCAAAGATATCTGATAAGGCCGTAGCTATTTTCTCTCTCGCTTCCCTCAGTAACCTGGGATAGATCCCATCCGGACCTGGGGACTTATCCACCTTAATTCCTCCCTCCTTATCCCTGCTTGACTTAGAGTAATCAAACATCTATCCCAAACCTCAACATGCGTCATGTCCCTCTCCTCGGAGAATATTGACGCAAAGTACTCACTAAGAATCTCACCCATTTTCTCTGACTCTACATATAACTTTCCACCTTTGTCCTTGAGTGGGCCTTTCCCTAGTTACCCTCTTGCTCCTTATATACGAATAAAAGGCTTTGGGATTTTCCTTAACCCTGTTTGCTAAAGATATCTCGTGACCCCCATTTAGCCCTCTTAACCCCTCAATTCAGATTGGTCCTGCATTCCCAATATTCTTCCAAAGCTTCATCTGTCTTCAGTTGCCAAGACCTTACGTATGCTTCTTTTTGCCCCTTAGCTAGTCTCACAATTTCACCTGCCATCCATGTTTCCCTAATCTTGCTATTTCTATCCCTCATTTTCACAGGGACACATCTATCTCATCAATCTCTCTTTAAAAGCCTCTCACATATCAAATATGGATTTACCTTCAAACAGCTGCTCCCAAGCTGCACTCCCCAGCTCCTGCCAAATTTTGGTACAGTTGGCCTTGTCCCAGTTTAGCACTCTTCCTTTTAGACCACGTTTGGGGGCACATGACTAGGATATATAAAACTGTGAGGGGCATAAATAGGGTGGACAGGAAGAAACTTGCTCCTGATGGAGGGATCAATGGCCAGGGCAGAGGTTTAAGGGAAGGAGCAGAGGATTTAGAAATATTTTTAGAACCACCCAGAGGATAATGGGAATCTGTGAGAGTGGTACAGGCCAAAACCCTTGGAATATTTAACCAGTATTGTGATGTGGACTTGTGATGCCAAGGTATATAAGGCTATGGACCAAATACTGGAAAATCCAAAGATGTGCAGGTCAGGTGAATTGGCCTTGCTCAATTGTTCATAGTGTTAGGTGCATTAATCAGAGGGAAATGGGTCTGGGTGGGTTACTCTTCGGAGAGTCAGTATGGACTTGTTGGGCTGAAGGGCCTGTTTCCACACTGTAGGGAATCTAATCTAATCTAATTAACTAACAGTTAGGTTGTTGTTTCAAACCTCTTTCTATGACTAACGTGATTCTGACTCCTCTTCTCAGATCTGCTGTAAAATCTCTCCAGCCTCTTCCAGTCTATTCATTTTCTTTAATATTATTTAATAAACATCTTATTACTTGTGTTAGAATGACACTGGGAGTCTCTTTCATAACTGAACTCTACAGTTAAAGGAAAACAAAGTCAGGATCTAGCAAGACCAGACCTGATCTGTCAAGGATTTACATCAGCTGGAATCACAATATCATGTTCCTTTCACCAGCTGGCTTAAGGGCAATTAAGGAAGGAAAATAAATGCTGGCCTTGCCAACAACATCCACATTCAATGAATGAATTTTAAAGCAAGTTTATTTCCCAATTCTGGGTTAGCATGAAAGACCCAGAGTAAATTAGAACCAAGAAGATATCAAGTTTTGTTGACATGGAGGTCACAGGATTCCAGGGAGATGATACAACTTGCCTCAGCACTCTTCAAGGAGGTACAAATCTGGCAAAAATATTGTGCTGCTACCCAGTTACCATTCTAATTGCTCCACAGGCAAATCTACTGCCAACACTATACATCAAGAGTCACTATGTGAGCGATATCAAACTGTTATGTCAGCAATATTCAGTACATTCAGGCAGAAGGAATTTAAATATATATTAAAAATACCAGTTGACAGCACTTGGAAACTGGGGGGTCCTTTAGAAAACGTCACCTTTTCTGGATAGCTCACCTTGCAACTGCTCGCGATGCCCTGATGGTAGTGAGACCGGTCAGAGTCTCTGAGAACTGTGTATAGATGGGTGACAGTGTGATAGCTGTGAGCCGCTTGAGCTCTCTTGAGGTGAAGCGATAGTAGCGCTGCATGTAGAAATACAGGATAACCAAAGGCACCAGAACAAGCAAGATCCAGGGAAGACTGTAACTAATCATCAGCAGTGTCCCAAAGAGACCGTAGGTAGTTGCCAGGAATATGTTAAGGATGAAGGGTAGTGTGTCATCCACACAGTAAAGATCAGATGAGAAACGGTTCACAATGCGTCCAACAGGTGTCACATCAAAGAACACGGTCGTTGCCTAAAATTGAAACACAACACCTTAAAAAACAGTGCCGCGTTTTCCCAATTTCCATTCATAATGCCTGACCAGCCAGGCATGCTATTAAGAAATATATACATTACAGCTAACTCCCACACTGCCTTCACCTGTATGTGTCATTTATTTTACAAGAGGAGTGTTCTGCATGATGATCAGAAAGAAAACTCATCTTTGCACTTCCAAATCATCACAGAGTGGTTTTAGAAGGACCTTACACACAGCACGCTCAGAGCCTACAATGCATTGCCTCAAGCACTTCAGTCGTGAACACAATTTCCATTCTGTCTTTCTGGGGTAACTTGATGAATTTGGGTCAGTAAGTGGAACACAACATAAACTCCATATGGATAATGTATAACAGAAATTTTGTGAGGCAGAAGGGGCCATTGTTCCCATCATGTCTGCACTGGCTTTAAGCAAGTTAGCTCATAGTTTAACATCTGTCAAATGGAAAATGTTCAAAGCTATTAAAAACATTCTAACTACACTCCTGAGGAACGGTCACTCAGACTGAAGCATTAACTCTGATTTCTCCTCACAGATGCTGCCAGACCTGCTGAGTTTTTCCAGCAATTGTTGTTTTCGTTCCTGATTTACAGCATCTGCAATTATTACGGTTTTTGTTTAAAATGTTGAAAGGAAGAAGATTTCAGAGATGAGAAAAAACCTTCTCGGGAGGCTCAGTGCCTTTGGAATTCCCTTACACAACAGGAAATGGAGATGGAATCTGACAATTGTTTAAGGCAGAGGTAGATACCTACTTGATAACAAACAGAATAAAAGATTATTCATAAGATCCTAAAAAACAGAACAGAGGTAGACTATTCAGCCCTCTGGCCTACTCCTCCTTCTCCAGGATCTTGGCTGATTCGACGTTCTTCACGTCCAGTTGCCTGCCTTTTCTCTGTAACCTCTAAATCCACAAGACCATAAGAGATAGGCGCAGAAATTAGGCCATTCGGCTCATCGAATCTGTTCCGCCATTCAATCAGGGCTGTTAAGTTTCTCAACCCCACTCTCCCACACACGCCCTATAACCCTTGATCCCCTTGAAAATCAAGAACCTATCTCAGTCTTAAATGGCCTGGCCTCCATAGCCTTCTGTGGCAATGAATTCCATAGATTCCCCACTCCCTGGCTGAAGACGTTTCTCCATTCTGAAAGGTCTTCCCTTTACTCTAAGGCTGTCCCCTTCAATCCTAATCTCTCGTACCAATGGAAACATCCTCCCAACACCCACTCTGACCAGGCCATTCAGTATTTTGTAAGTTCTAATTAGATCCTCCCTCATCCTTCCCGAGATATGGGGGCCCAAAACTGTGCACAGTAGTCCAAATGTGGTCTGCCATTTCTTTGCCCACTCTCCCAGCCTCCCCAAATCCTTCTGCAGCCTCCGTGCCTCCTCAATGCCACTTGTCCCTCTACCTGTCTTTGTATCTTCTGCAAACTTAGCCAGAATGTCTTCAGTTCCTTCATCTAGATCATTAATGTATGAAGTGAAAAGTTGTGATCCCAATACTGAGCCTTGCCGAATACCACTTGTCACTGGCAACCATCCTGAGAAGGACCCCTTTATCCCCCCATTCTCTACTTTTTGCCAGACAGCCAGGCGTCTATACATGTTAGCACCTTGCCTCTAACACCAGGGGCCCTTAGCTTACTCAGCAGCCTCCTGGGCAGCACATTGTCAAAGGCCTTAGATTAGATTAGATTACTTACAGTGTGGAAACAGGCCCTTCGGCCCAACAAGTCCACACCGACCCGCCGAAGCGAAACCCACCCATACCCCTACATTTACCCCCTACCTAACACTATGGGCAATTTAACATGGCCAATTCACCTGACCTGCACATTTTTGGACTGTGGGAGGAAACCGGAGCACCCGGAGGAAATCCACGCAGACACGGGGAGAACGTGCAAACTCCACACAGTCAGTCGCCTGAGGCGGGAATTGAACCCGGGTCTCAGGCGCTGTGAGGCAGCAGTGCTAACCACTGTGCCACCGTGCCGCCTTCTTGAAGTCCAGGTAGGTAACATCCATTGGCTCCCCTTGGTCTATCCTGCTTGTTACTTCCTCAAAGAATTCTAGCAGATTTGTCAGGCATGACCTCCCCTTGATGAAACCATGCTGACTTTGCCCTATTTTACTGTACACTTCCAAGTGTTCAGAAATCTTATTCTTCACAATGGACTCCAAAATCTTACCCACAGCCGAGGTTAGGCTAACTGGTCTGTAATTCTCCATCTTTTACCTTACTCCCTTTTTAAACAGTGGTGTCACGTTAGTGATTTTCTAGTCCTTTGGAACCCTCACAGATTCTAGCAATTCCTGAAAAATCACCACTAACGCCTCCACTATCTCTTCACTCCCTCCCTTAGAACTCTGGTCCAAGTGACTTATCCACCTTCAGGCCATTTCAGTTTCTCTAGCACTTTCTCCTTGGTGAAGGTCACCACACTCAGCTCTGCCCCCTCCTGTCTAGAAGTTTTGGGATATTATTTGTATCTTCCACCATCAAGACTGATGCGAAGTAATTATTCAGTTCCTCAGCCTTGCTCCCCACTACTCTCTCTCCAGCATCATCTCCAGTGGTGCAAAATTCACTTTTGTCCTTTATATATCTAAAGAAACTCTTACAGTCTTCCTTTATATTACTGGCTATCTTACCATCATACTTAATCTCTTCTCTCCTTATTTTCTTCTTGTTTCCTCTGTTGGTCTTTGTAAGCTTCCCAATCCTCTGGTTCCCCACTGTTCTTTGCTCCATTATATGCTTTCTCTTTTCCTTTGATGCTATCCCTGACCTCCCTACTCAGCCATGGTTGCCTCATCCTCCCTGTACCATGCTTCTTTTTCCTCTGGAAGAATCTCTGCTGTCTTGCCTGAATTATTCCCAAAAACTCCTGCCATTGCTGTTCCACTGTCTTTCCTGCTTGGCTCCTCTCCCAGTCAATTCTACCCAGCTCCTCCCTCATGCCTCTGTAGTTGCCTTTATTAAGCTGTAATACCGTTACATCTGATTCCAGCTTCTCCCTCTCCAATTGAAGAGTAAATTCAATCATATTATGCTCACTGCCTCCGAAGGGTTCGTTCACCTTAATCTCCCTTATCAAGTCTGCCTCACTTCACAACTAATCAAGGATCTATCTCAGTCCTAAATATTTCCCCACAGCTTTCTGTATCAATGAGTTTCAAGGACTCAAAACCCTCTGAAAGAAGAAATTCCTCCTCATCGCAGTCTTAAATTTGCACCCCTTTATTCTGAGATTCTGCCCTCTAGTCCATAAGTCTCCCATGAGGGGAAACATTCTCTCAGCATTTCCCCTGTCAGAATCCAGAGTGTTTCGATGAGATCACCTCTCATTCTCCTTAGCGCCAGTGAGTCAAGTCCCAATCTGTTTAGCTTTTGCTCAGAGACGGTGCCATCCATACAAGGATCATCCGAGTGGACCTTCTCTCAACTTCCTTCAATGAAGTGAGATCTTTCCCAAACCAAGGAGACTGAAACTGCTCACAGTACACTGGATATGCTCTCAACAGCAACTTCTCCAGTTGCAGTAAAGCCTCCCAACTCTTATACTCCAAAATCCTTGAAGTAAGCCCCAACATTCCATGAACCTTCCAGATTACCTGCTGTACCTGGGTGCTAGCTTTCTGTGTTTTGTGTACGAGAATCCTCAAGTCCCTTTGTATTGTAGCTATCTGCTGGGTTTTTTAAATAAAACTGTTCTTTTGTTCTCCTTTGCAAAATGAACAACATTTTCTGACATACTGTTTGCCAACTTTTTGTCCACTTACATAACTTCTCAGTACCTCTTTGTAAACGGTGTGTATCCATCTTGCAATCAACCTTCCCATCTGTGTGTGCTATCTGCAAATTTGGCGACAATGCATTCGTTCCCTTTCTCCAAGTCATTAATGTATATTGTAAAGAGTTGTAATCCCAGCACTGATCCCTGTGGAACTGCACTGGTACTGGTGGCTAACCTGAAAAAGGACACCACCTCCCCATTCACTGTTTACTGCCCATGAGCCAGTTCTCCATCCACATCAATACACTACCTGCACCGCTGTGGAGGAGGATCAGGCAATTGCAGGAGAGTACAGTTGAGGTGAAACCCAGATCAGCCATGATCTTCATACAATCAGACTGTACCAAAGAGGCCCTTCGGCCCATTGAATCTGCACCTTCAAAAAACAACTACTCCAAATGTACAGTCCCGCCACCTTCCAGCACTAAGCCCATGGCCATGAATGCTCTGACGTTTCAAGGGCTTATCCGAGTATCTCTGAAAGGTTGCGAGTTTTCCTGCCTCAGCCACCCGCCCAGGCAGTGCATTCCAGGTTCCCAGTGCTCCCAGCCTCTGGGTGGAAGGTTTTCCACACATTTCCTCGAAACCTTCTGCCTTTAACCTGATGTCGTGCCCCTTTGCTATTGCCCCTTCAATGAAGGGAAGCAGCTGTTTGCTATTCATCCCGGTCATGTCCTTCTTCACCTTATACCCCTCTCAATCTTTACCGTTGAGAAAGAAAGCAACCTGAGCTTATCCAGCTGATCAGCTTCTCTTCATTACTGAAATATTCCAGCTTGGTGAATCTCCCCTTCTGACAGTGTGTGGACCAGAACTGCACACACTTCTCCAAGACTGTGGTCTCATCACATTTCAAAACAGCGCCAATGTGACTTTCCTTCTCTTATAATGTATGTCACAATTGACAAAGGCAAGCCTCTTGTATGCCTTGTTAACTACCCGATCAACCGGCTTTGCTGACTTCAGGGATCTGCAGATAAACATTCCACGATCCCTCTATGACTCTGAGTAAGAAGTTGAAAGGTAGATGGCATGCTGGATTGGAATACAAGAAGAAGAACATTCTACACCATACAGAAACTATCCATCTAAAGTAATATGTACTGTTTCAGAATCTCCATTTAGGGAAGGTGGGGGGGGGGGGGGGAAACTTGCTTTGGAGGTTCACTGCACTGACCCCTGGGCTGACAGCACTGTTCAATGATGACAAGCTGAGTAAACTGAGTCAATATTCTCTGGAGTTTAGCGAAATGAGGGGTGAACTTACTGAAACATACTCAATTCTAAAAGGGCTGGGGAATCTACAACATGAGTATATGGTTTCATGGTAAGTGGTCCATCATTGAGTGCAGAAATAAGGAGAAATGTATTTGTTCCAAAGGGTTTGAATCTTGGAAATGTTCAGCCCCATTTTTCTATTGCTGAATATATTGAAGGCTGAACAGGCCTAAAAACAGTCACGAACCCCGATTCTGGACCCCCCCCCCCCACCGGCAGAGATACTACTGATTTAACTGGTCGGCTCCGACAGGACATTGTGCTGGACTGGGTCTACAGCAGGTGATCAGGGAACTAACAAGAGGGAAAAACATTCTTGTGTTCAGCAATCTGTCAGCTGCAGATGTATTTGCCCATGACAGTACCAGTAACAGTGACCAGTGCACTGTCCTTTTGGAGATGAAGTCTCACTTTCCCATTGAGAATACTGTCCATGGTGTTGGGGGGCACTATCACCATGCAAAATGGGACACACTTTGAACACATTTAGCAGCTCAAGACTGGGCATCCATGAGGCGCTGCAGGCCACCACTAGCAGCAGAACTGTACTCCAGAACAATCTGTAACCTCATGGCCCAAAGTGTCCTCCATTCAACCATGACCATCAAACCAGGGGATCAACCCGAGGTCAATGGAGAGGATAGGGCTCTGCCCTCTGCAACTGGATCCTCAGCTTCCTGAGCCCCAGAGCGCTATCAGTGAAGAGAGACAACATCACCTCCTCCACGGTAATCCTCTTCACTGGAGCCCCCCAATGATATGTTCTCAACCCCTTACTGTACTCCCCGTCCACCCACAACTGTGTAGCCAAACTCCATACAAACACCATCTACAGGTTTTCTGATGACACCATCGTCATAGGATGGATATCAAACAACGATGAGTCAGAATACAGGAAGGAGATCGAGGGCTTGGTGTCATGGTGCGATGATAACAACCTTTCTCCCAATATCAACAAAAGAACTGATCATTGACTTCAGGAAGAAAGGAAGAGAACACCACCACCACCCCCCTCCCCCCACCCCCAACCCCCCACCTACCACCACCGCTCTATATCAACGGAGCGGAGACGGAGAGGGTCAAGTTCCAAGGAGTGACGATAATTAACAATCTGTCCTGGATCTCCCATGTAAAGAAGGCACAACAATGCTTCCTCTTCCTCACGCAGCTCTGGAAATTCAGTAAGTCTCTAAGGGCCCTCACCAACTTCTACAGAAGCACCAGTGAAAGCACACTGTCTGGGTGCAGAACGGTCTGGTATAGCAACTGCTCTGCCCAGGATCGTAAGGAACTACAGAAAGTTATGTGCAAAGACCAGACGACCATGGAAACCGACCTCCCATCTATGGACTCCATTTAAATTTCTCATTGCCAACATCATCAAAGAACCCTCTGACCCCAGGAATGGTCTCCTGCAACCTCTTCCATCAGGCAGAAGCTATAGAAGCTTGAACACACTTACTAACAGGTTCACGAACAGTTACTTCCCTGCTGTCATTAGACTGATGAATGGATTTTCCAACTTCAAATAATGGTGATCTTGCTCATGGTGATCTTGCTTCGAGCACTTTTGCAGAGTATCCCGTATGACTCGCACGGTCAAAGCAGCCTATGTCCTCACTTACTATGATCTAACTTCACTGCTCAAAAACAAGGCCTGTCACAGTGCTTTGGTACACATGACTACAACAAATCAAATCAAATCAATAAATCAAATCAAAGGAGAACAATAAATGCTGGCCAGTCTGTGACAAGCACGTCGCACAAATTCTTTCAAACCTTTCCAAGACACAATGCAGAAGTGTGGTGCGATGCTCTCCATCGGGATGTTAGTGAAGCGACACTCATCCAGGAAACAGGGTTGACACCATCCAGGACAAAGCAGTCTACTTGATTGGCACCTCATCCACAAACATCCATGCTCTCCACCATCGGCACTGCGATGGAGCAGCAATGCGTACCATGGACAAGATGTACCACGCAAATTCACCAAAGATCCTCAGACAGCACTTTCCAAACCCATCACCATCAAGGACAAAGACAACACAAACAATTTCCCTTCCATGCAAGTAACCATCCTGACTTAGCCATTTCTTCAGGGTCACTGAGTTAAAGTCCTGGAATTCACTCCATAACGTAATTGTGGATCCAACTACAGCACACAGAGTGCAGCAATACAAGAATTGCACCATATTCCAAAGAACGTCAAAGGACAGGGGACAAAAATGCTGGCCCAGCCAGTTACCTTCATATTACACAATCCCATCAGCCTGTCGGCAATTGGCTATCATTTCAGAGACAATCTATACCCCATCAGCCTGGATTTAGGACCATTCGGCGCAGACATTTTGGCGCGAGTGATTTGGCGTGGCCTGTTTGGCGCAGCCTATTTTGCCGCAGACCCATTTAGGCGCAGAACTATTTTGGCGCAGATATACGGTAGTCATCAACGAAAAACAACATAATAGTAGACTTAGTAAATGGGTAGTTTCCAGTAGTCTGTAGTCATTATTAAGATAACTAGTATCAAAGAATACAACTGTAGAGGGAACTTTACAAGTGATTAATGAGTGCCTAGAAAATTTGCCGGAAGCTTGCCAAGGAACGATGCCTAACAACAGAGCGCTGAAGAAAATGGTTCGTAGGACAAGGAAAGAAATTGGTGCTTACCCAGTAAATCCAGGAAATTTAGAAGAACTTGTAATTCCAGACAGCTTTAAAACATATTCTGTTAATGAATATAATGAAGAAGAATTTTTACTAGCTGACAGAAGTAGCACCACCTGCAGAATTCATACATTTGGAAGAAAAAGGAATGCCAAGTTTCTGAAACAATCAAAAAAGTGATATGTTGATGAACATTCAAAATTTCCTCACCTCTATTTTCACAAGTTTATGTTATTTTAGGGGAAATACATACAGGTGTGTTCCGACTGTTGTATGCTTTACTCCCAAATGAGTTACGAACAACATATGATAAATTAATTGAAATGGTTCTGGAAATACAGCCTGAATGCTGCCCTGACATTATCAACCGTGACTTTGAACTTGAACATCTTGTAGCAAGGCACGACATTCCGTTGAAATATTCTCTTTTTTTCAGAAATTTTGAGGAATCACGGTTAGGTTTGGACTAATCACAGACTCGATGCAGTTGATACACAAATCACTACAAACTACCGAAACTACCCATTTACAAAGACTACTATTATGTTGTTTTTCGTTGATGACTACCGTATATCTGCGTCAAAATATTCTGCGCCTAAATGGGTCTGCGGCAAAATACGCTGCGGCAAACAGGCGGCACGGAATGGTCGCACTCCGCATAGGCCCATAGTGATTTAGCTATCAGCCCACAGACAATCTACACCACATCAGCCTGTAGTCAATTAGCTATCAGCCCACACACAATCTACACCCCATCAGCCTGTAGTCAATTAGCCATCAGCCTACACACAATCTACACCCCATCAGCCCGTAGACAATTAGTTATCAGCCCACACGCAATCTACACCCCATCAGCATGTAGTCAATTAGTTATCAGCCCACACGCAATCTACACCCCATCAGCATGTAGTCAATTAGCTATCAGCCCACAATCTACACCCGGTCAGTCTGTAGTCAATTAGCTATCAGCTCACACTCTACACGCCATCAGCCTGTAGTCAATTATCTATCAGCCCACAGACAATCTACACCCCATCAGCCTGTAGTCAATTAACTATCAGCCCACAGACAATCTACACCCCATCAACCTGTAGTCAATTAGCTATCAGCCCACAGACAATCTACACCCATCAGCCTGTAGTCAATTAGCTATCAGCCCACAGACAATCTAAACCCCATCAGCCTGTAGTCAATTAGATATCAGCCCACACACAATCTACACCCCATCAGCCTGTAGTCAATTAGCTATCAGCCCACAGACAATCTACACGCCATCAGCCTGTAGTCAATTAGCTATCAGCCCACACACAATCTACACCCCATCAGCCTGTAGAATATTCGCGATCAGCTCACAATCTACACCCGGTCAGCCTGTAGTCAATTAGCTATCAGCGCACACACAATCTAAACCCCATCAGCTCGCAGTCAATTACTTATCAGCCCACAGACAATCTACACCCCATCAGCCTGTAGTCAATTACCTGTCAGCCCACAGACAATGTACACCCCACCAACTCACAGTCAATTAGCTATCAGCCCACACACAATCTACACCCCATCAGCCTGTAGTCAATTAGCTATCAGCTCACTCAGAATCTACACCCCATCAGCCTGTAGTCATTTAGCTATCAGTTCACATACAATCTACACCCCATCAGCCTGTTGTCAATTATCTATCAGCTCACAGGCATTCTACACCCCATCAGACCGTAGTCAATTAGCTATCAGCTCACACACAATCTACACCCCATCAGCTCACAATCAATTAGCTATCATCCCACAGACAATCTACACGCCATCAGCCTGTAGTCAATTAGCTATCAGCCCACAAACTACACCCCATCGGCCTGTAGTCAATTAGCTATCAGCCCACAGACAATCGACATCCCATTAGCCCGGAGTCAATTAGCTATCAGCCCACACACAGTCTACACCCCATCAGCCTGTAGTCAATTAGCTATCAGCCCACAGACAATCTACACCCCATTAGCTCACAGTCAATTAGCTATCAGCCCACACACAATCTACACGCCATCAGCCTCTAGTCAATTAGCTATCAGCCCACACACAATCTACACCCCATCAGCCCGTAGTCAATTAGCTATCAGCCCACACACAATCTACACCCCATCAGCCGGTAGTCAATTAGTTATCAGCCCACAGACAATCTACACCCCATCAGCCTGTAGTCAATTAGCTATCAGCCCACACACAATCTACAGCCCATCAACCTGTAGTCAAGTAGCTCTCAGCCCACAGACAATCTACACCCCATCAGCCTGTAGTCAATTAGCTATCAGCCCACCTACAATCTACACCCCATCAACCTGTAGTCAAGTAGCTCTCAGCCCACAGACAATCTACACCCCATCAGCCCGTAGTCAATTAGCTATCAGCTCACAGACAATCTACACCCCATCAGCCTGTAGTCAATTAGCTATCAGCCAACAATCTACACCCCATTAGCCTGTAGTCAATTAGCTATCAGCCCACAGACAATCTACACCCCATCAGGTAACAGTCAATTAGCCATCTGCCAACAGACAATCTACACGCCATCAGCCTGTAGTCAATTAGCTATCAGCCCACACACAATCTACAGCCCATCAGCCTGTAGTCAATTAGCTATCAGCCCTTAGACAATCTACACGCCATCAGCCTGTAGTCAATTAGCTATCAGCCCACACACAACCTACACCTCATCACCCTGTAGACAATTAGCTATCAGCCCACAATCTCCACCCGGTCAGTCTGTAGTCAGTTAGCTATCAGCTCACAATCTACACCTCATCAGCCTGTAGTCAATTAGCTATCAGCCCACAGATAATCTATACCCCAACAGCCTGTCGTCAATTAGCTATCAGCCCACACACAATCTGCAACCCATCAGCCTGTAGTCAATTAGCTATCAGCTCACAGACAATGTACACCCCACCAGCTCACAGTCAATTAGCTATCAGCCCACAGACAATCTTCACCCCATCAGCCTGTAATCAATTAGATATCAGCCCACAGACAATCTTCACCCCATCAGCCTGTAATCAATTAGATATCAGCCCACAGAAAATCTACACCCCATCAGCCCGTAGTCAATTAGCTATCAGCCCACACACAATCTACACCCCATCAGCCTGTAGAATATTCGCTATCAGCCCACAATCTACACCCGGTCAGCCTGTAGTCAATTAGCTATCAGCTCACAATGTACACGCCATCAGCCTGCAGTCAATTAGCTATCAGTCCATAGACAATCTACAACCCATCAGCCTGTAGTCAATTAGCTATCAGCTCACAGACAATGTACACCCCACCAGCTCACAGTCAATTAGCTATCAGCCCACACTCAATCTACACCCGGTCAGTCTGTAGTCAATTAGCTATCAGCTCACATAAAATCTACACCCCATCAGCCTGTAGTCAATTAGCTATCAGCCCACAGACAATCTACACCCCATCAGCCTGTAGTCAATTAGCTATCAGCCCACAGACAATCTACACGCCATCAGCCTGTAGTCAATTAGCTATCAGCCCACACACAATCTACACCCCATTAGCCTGTAGAATATTCGCTATCAGTCCACAATCTACACCCGGTCAGCCTGTAGTCAATTAGCTATCAGCTCACAATCTACTCGCCATCAGCCTGCAGTCAATTAGCTATCAGTCCACAGACAATCTACACCCCATCAGCCTATAGTCAATTAGCTATCAGCCCAGGGACAATCAACAAGCCATCAGCCTGTAATCAATTAGCTATCAGCTCACAGACAATGTACACCCCACCAGCTCACAGTCAATTAGGTGTCAGCCCACACACAATCTACACCCCATCAGCCGGTAGTCAATTAGCTATCCAATCACTCAGAATCTACACCCCATCAGCCTGTAGTCAATTAGCTATCAGCCCAAATACAATCTACACCCCGTCAGCCTGTAGTCAATTAGCTATCAGCCCACAGACAATCTGCACCCCATCAGCCCGTAGTAAATTAGCTATCAGCTCACAGACAATCTACACCCCATCAGCTCACATGCAATTAGCTATCAGCCCACAGACAAACTACATGCCATCAACCTGTAGTCAATTAGCTATCAGCCCACAATATACACCCCATCAGCCCGGAGTCAATTAACTATCAGCCCACAGAGAATCTACACCCCATCAGCCAGTAGTCAATTAGCTATCAGCCCACACACAATCCACACCCCATCAGCCCGTAGTCAATTAGCTATCAGCCCACACACAACCTACGCCCCATCAGCCTGTAGTCAATTAGCTATCAGCCCACAGACAATCTACACGCCATCAGCCTGTTGTCAATTAGCTATCAGCCCACACACAACCTACACCCCATCAGCCTGTAGACAATTAGCTATCAGCCCACAATCTACACCCGGTCAGTCTGTAGTCAATTAGCTGTCAGCTCACAATCTACACCCCATCAGCCTGTAGTCAATTAGCTATCAGCCCACAGACAATCTACACCCCATCAGCCTGTAATCAATTAGATATCAGCCCACAGACAATCTACACCCCAACAGCCTGTCGTCAATTAGCTATCAGGAGAAAGTGAGGTCTGCAGATGCTGGAGATCAGAGATGGAAATGTGTTGCTGGAAAAGCGCAGCAGGTCAGGCAGCATCTAGGGAACAGGAGAATCGACGTTTCAGGCATTAGCCCGAATCAATTAGATATCAGCCCACAGACAATCTACACCCCATCAGCCTGTAGTCAATTAGCTATCAGCCCACAGACAATCTACACCCCATCAGCCCGTAGTCAATTAGATATCAGCCCACAGACAATCTACACCCCATCAGCCTGTAGTCAATTAGCTATCAGCCCACAGAAAATCTACACCCCATCAGCCTGTAGTCAATTAGCTATCAGCCCACACACAATCTACACCCCATCAGCCTGTAGAATATTCGCTATCAGCCCACAATCTATACCCGGTCAGCCTGTAGTCAATTAGCTATCAGCTCACAATCTACACGCCATCAGCCTGCAGTCAATTAGCTATCAGTTCACAGACAATCTACACCCCATCAGCCTGTCGTCAATTAGCTATCAGCACACACACAATCCACACCCCATCAGCCCGTAGTTAATTAGCTATCAGCACACACACAACCTACGCCCCATCAGCCTGTATTCAATTAGCTATCAGCCCACAGACAATCTACACCCCATCAGCCCGTAGTCAATTAGCTATCAGCTCACAGACAATCTACACCCCATCAGCTCACATGCAATTAGCTATCAGCCCACAGACAAACTACATGCCATCAGCCTGTTGTCAATTAGCTATCAGCCCACACACAACCTTCACCCCATCAGCCTGTAGACAATTAGCTATCAGCACACAATCTACACCCGGTCAGTCTGTAGTCAATTAGCTATCAGCTCACAATCTACACCCCATCAGCCTGTAGTCAATTAGCTATCAGCCCACACACAATCTACACCCCATCAGCCTGTAATGAATTAGATATCAGCCCACAGACAACCTACACCCCAACAGCCTGTCGTCAATTAGCTATCAGCCCAGGGACAATCAACAACCCATCAGCCTGTAGTCAATTAGCTATCAGCTCACTGACAATGTACACCCCACCAGCTCACAGTCAATTAGCTATCAGCCCACACACAATCTACACCCCATCAGCCTGTAGTCAATTAGCTATCAGCTCACTCAGAATCTACACCCCATCAGCCTGTAGTCAATTAGCTATCAGCCCACATACAATCTACACCCATCAGCTCACAGTCAATTAGCTATCAGCCCACATACAATCTACACCCCATCAGCCCGTAGTCAATTAGCTATCAGCCCACACACAATCTACACCCCATCAGCCTGTAGTCAATTAGCTATCAGCCCACAGACAATCTACACGCCATCAGCCTGTAGTCAATTAGCTATCAGCCCACACACAATCTACACCCCATCAGCCTGTACACAATTCGCTATCAGTCCACAATCTACACCCGGTCAGCCTGTAGTCAATTAGCTATCAGCTCACTCAGAATCTACACCCCATCAGCCTGTAGTCAATTAGCTATCAGCCCACATACAATCTACACCCCGTCAGCCTGTAGTCAATTAGCTATCAGCCCACACACAATCTACACCCCATCAGCCCGTAGTAAATTAGCTATCAGCTCACAGACAATCTACACCCCATCAGCTCACATGCAATTAGCTATCAGCCCACAGACAAACTATATGCCATCAGCCTGTAGTCAATTAGCTATCAGCCCACAATCTACACCCCGTCAGCCTGTAGTCAATTAGCTATCAGCCCACAGTCTACATCCCATCAGCCCGGAGTCAATTAGCTATCAGCCCACACACAATCTACACCCCATCAGCCCGTAGTCAATTAGCTATCAGCCCACACACAATCCACACCCCATCAGCCTGTAGTCAATTAGCTATCAGCACACGCACAACCTACGCCCCATCAGCCAGTAGTCAATTAGCTATCAGCCCACAGACAATCTACACGCCATCAGCCTGTTGTCAATTAGCTATCAGCCCACACACAACCTTCACCCCATCAGCCTGTAGACAATTAGCTATCAGCCCACAATCTACACCCGGTCAGTCTGTAGTCAATTAGCTATCAGCCCACAGACAATCTTCACCCCATCAGCCTGTAATCAATTAGCTATCAGCCCACATACAATCTACACCCCGTCAGCCTGTAGTCAATTAGCTATCAGCCCACAGACAATCTACACGCCATCAGCCTGTTGTCAATTAGCTATCAGCCCACACACAACCTTCACCCCATCAGCCTGTAGACAATTAGCTATCAGCTCACAATCTACACCCCATCAGCCGGTAGTCAATTAGCTATCAGCCCACATACAATCTACACCCCGTCAGACTGTAGTCAATTAGCTATCAGCCCACAGACAATCTACACCCCATCAGCCCGTAGTAAATTAGCTATCAGCTCACAGACAATCTACACCCCATCAGCTCACATGCAATTAGCTATCAGCCCACAGACAAACTACATGCCATCAGCCTGTAGTCAATTAGCTATCAGCCCACAATCTACACCCCATCAGCCTGTAGTCATTTAGCTATCAGCCCACAGTCTACATCCCATCAGCCCGGAGTCAATTAGCTATCAGCCCACAGAGAATCTACACCCCATCAGCTCACAGTCAATTAGCTATCAGCCCACACACAATCCACACCCCATCAGCCCGTAGTCAATTAGCTATCAGCACACGCACAACCTACGCCCCATCAGCCTGTAGTCAATTAGCTATCAGCCCACAGACAATCTACACGCCATCAGCCTGTTGTCAATTAGCTATCAGCCCACACACAACCTTCACCCCATCAGCCTGTAGTCAATTAGCTATCAGCCCACAGACAAACTATATGCCATCAGCCTGTAGTCAATTAGCTATCAGCCCACAATCTACACCCCGTCAGCCTGTAGTCAATTAGCTATCAGCCCACAGTCTACATCCCATCAGCCTGTAGTCAATTAGCTATCAGCCCACAGACAATCTACACCCCATCAGCCTGTCGTCAATTAGCTATCAGCCCAGGGACAATCAACAACCCATCAGCCTGTAGTCAATTAGCTATCAGCTCACTGACAATGTACACCCCACCAGCTCACAGTCAATTAGCTATCAACCCACACACAATCTACACCCCATCAGCCGGTAGTCAATTAGCTATCCGCTCACTCAGAATCTACACCCCATCAACCTGTAGTCAATTAGCTATCAGCCCACATACAATCTACACCCCGTCAGCCTGTAGTCAATTAGCTATCAGCCCACAGACAATCTACACCCCATCAGCCCGTAGTAAATTAGCTATCAGCTCACAGACAATCTACACCCCATCAGCTCACATGCAATTAGCTATCAGCCCACAGACAATCTACACCCCATCAGCCTGTAGTCAATTAGCTATCAGCTCACAGACAATCAACACCCCATCAGCCTGTAGTCAATTAGCTATCAGCTCACAATCTACACCCCATCAGCTTGTAGCCAATTAGCTATCAGCCCACAGACAATCTACACACCATTAGCATGTAGCCAATTAGCTATCAGCTCACAATCTACATCCCATCAGCGCGTAGTCAATTAGCTATCAGCCCACAGACAATCTACACCCCATTAGCATGTAGCCAATTAGCTATCAGCCCACAGACAATCTACACCCCATCAGCTCACAGTCAATTAGCTATCAGCGCACAATCTACACCCCATCAACCTGTAAGTCAATTAGCTATCAGCTCACAATCAACACCCCATCAACCTGTAGTCAATTAACCAACAGCTCGCAGACAAGCTACATGCCATCAGCCCGTAGACAATTAGATATCAGCCCATAGACAATCTACACCCCATCAGCCTGTAGACAATTAGCTATCAGCCCACTATCTACACCCGGTCAGCCTGTAGTCAATTAGCTATCAGCTCACAATCTACATGCCATCAGCCTGCAGTCAATTAGCTATCAGGACACAGACAATCTACACGCCATCAGCCTGTAGTCAATTAGCTATCAGCCTGTAGTCAATTAGCTATGAACCCACAGACAATCTACACCCCATCAGCCTGTAGTCAATTAGCTATCAACCCACACACAATCTCCACCCCATCAGTCTGTAGTCAATTAGCTATGAGCCCACAGACAATCTTCACCCCATCAGCCTGCAGTCAATTAGCTATCAGCTCACAGACAATCTACACCCCATCAGTCTGTAGTCAATTAGCTATCAGCCCCCAGTCACTCTACACCCCATCAGCCTGTAGGTAATTAGCTATCAGCCCCCAGTCAATCTACACCCCATCAGCCTGTAGTCAATTAGCTATCAGCTCACAGACAATCTACACCCCATCAGCCTGTAGTCAATTAGTTATCAGCTCACAGACAATCTACACCCCATCAGCCTGTCGCCTCTGCCACCCATCAGTTCATGATTCGTTAAATTACGTTGTAGAACTGGGGCTGGAGGGCAGGAATTGTCCATGTCTCACCTTGTGCCAACTTTCTCTTTCAAACACCCAACTAAACTCGCTGGATATGTTACGAAATCTGAAAAGAACTGCAGATGCTGTAAATCAGAGACAAAAACAGAAGTTGCTGGTAAAGTTCAGCTGGTCCGACAGCATCTGTGAAAAGAAATCAGAGTGAACGGTGTGTGTCCAGTGACCCTTCCTGAG
This sequence comes from Chiloscyllium plagiosum, assembly GCF_037043375.1. Lineage (NCBI taxonomy): Eukaryota > Metazoa > Chordata > Chondrichthyes > Orectolobiformes > Hemiscylliidae > Chiloscyllium > Chiloscyllium plagiosum. Next base: position 155,998,335 of record NW_028270141.1, read on the forward strand.
AACCGATGGAAGTTTGGAAAATGTTGCTTTATATGCAGAAGATAGGGTGGGGAAGGGAGTTAGGAGTAAACAACAGGTGGGGTTAGTGCTCTGAGAGAAGAGCGGTTCAACAGACAAAGGAGTGGATCATGATCTGGCTCAGAGACTGTCTCAGTATTGATGGAGGCGGCTCAAGGCCAACAATGAATGGTGTGTAATAGCAGGCTATGTGATAGCCAGGCCAAACTGGGGGGGTTGTAAGTTATTGAACTGGACATAGAGTGCAGAGAGCTGCAGGGTCCCCAAGCGGAAAATGAGGTGTTTAACTTCCAGCTTGCACTGAGCTTCACTGCAGCAAGCCTGAGACAGAAATGTTGGCCAGGGAACAGGGTGGGGTGTTAACGTAGCAGGTCTTATGTGCAAACAGAACATGAAGTTCTGCAAAGTGGTCACCCAGTCTTCACTTCATTTCCCAAATGTAGAGGAGACCACGTTGTGAGCAGCGAATGCAGTCAACTAGATTGAGTGAAGTGCAGGTCAACTGCTGCTTCACCTGGAAGGTGTGGGCACTCGGATCCTGTCCCCATGCATCCTCCTCACAGAAAGGGTTGGCCCACCCAAGGACACAACAGGGTGGATGGATGTGTGGGTGTGTGTGTCTGTGTGTGGGTGTGGGTGTGGGTGTGGAGCCAGAACAGGTTGGTAAGGACCTAAGTAAATACTGTGTGTTGGGATTCACCAAAGAGAAGGAATTGGTGGAAGGTGATCCCCAGGGAGGGGAGCGTCGAGTTTGTAAGCCAAGTCGCTATTAAAAAGGAAGAGGTGCTGTGCTACTTAAGAAGTATGAAGGTAGATAAGTCCCTGGGTCCTGATGGGATCTATCCCAAAATATTTAGGGAGGAAAGAGAACAAATTGCTGGAGCATTGACAGACATCTTTGTATCCTCCTTGGCCACACGTGAGGGCCCAGAGGACTGGAGAATAACCAATGTTGTCTCCTTGTTTCAGAAGGATAGCAGGGATAATCCAGAAAATTACAGCCCTTTGAGTCTGATGTCAGTGGGAGGGAAATTATTGGAAAAGATTCTCAGGGACAAGATCTATACACAGTTAGAAGCAAATTAACTTATTAGCGAGAGACAGCATAGTTTTGTGTGGGGAAGGTTGTGCCTCACTAATTTGATCTGGTATTTCGAAGAGGTGATGATTGATGAGGGAAAAGTGGTTGATGTTGTCTCCATGGACTTCAGTAAAGCCTTTGGTAAGGTGCCTCATGGCAGTCTGGTACAAAAGGTGAAGTCACATGGTATCAGGGTGACCTGGTAAGATGGATACAGAACTGGCTTAATCATAAGAGACAGAGGGTAGCCAAGGAAAGATGGTTTTTGGATTGGAGGGCTGTGACAAGTGGTGTTCCACAGGGATCAATGCTGGCACCTCTGCTGTTCGTGGTCTACATTAGTGACTTGGAGGAAAACATGGCAGGTCTAATTAGTAAGCTTGCAGACGATACAAAGGTTGGTGGAGTTGCAGATAGTGAGGAGGATGGTCAGAGGATACAGTAGGATATAGATCAGTTGGAGGGATGGACAAGAAAATGGCACATGGAGTTTAAACCAGACAAATGTGAGGTGATGCATTTTTGGAAGATCACATACAGATGGAAATTATACAGTGGATGGCAGAACCCTTTGGAGTATTGATTTGCAGAGAGATCTGGGTATGCAGGTCACGAAGATGGCAGCACAGACAGATAAGCTAATAAAAAAGGCTTATGGCATGCTTGCTTCCATTGGAAGGGGCATTGAGTATCAGGATAGACAAATTATATTGCAGCTTTTCAAAACTTTAATTTGGCCACATTTGGAATACTGTTCTGGTCACCACACTACCAGGAGGATAAAAGAACAAAGAAAATTTACAGCCCAGGAACAGGCCCTTCGGCCCTCCAAGTCTAAGCCGATCCAAATGTACTGTCTAAACCTGTCGCCCAATTCCTAAGCATCTATATCCCTCTGCTCCCCACCTCCTCATACATCTGTCCAGACACATCTTAAATGGATCTACCATGTCTGCCTTTACCACCTCTGCTGGCAACGCGTTCCAGACACTTAGCATGCTCTGTGTAAAGTACTTGCCACGTGTATCCCCTTAAACTTTTCACCTCTCACCTTGAACGCATGAACCCTCACCCTGGGAAAAAGCTCTATCCATCTTGTCTATACCCTTCATGATTTTGTAGACCACAATCAGGTCCCCCCTCAATTTCCTTTTTTCTAATGAAAACAAGCCTAACCTACTCAACCTCTCTTCATAGCTAGCACCTTCCATACCAGGCAACATCCTCATAAACTTTCTCTGCACCCTCTCCAAAGCCACACCACCCTTTTGGTAATTAGATTACTTTACAGTGTGGAAACAGGCCCTTCGGCCCAACAAGTCCACACCGACCCGCCGAAGCGCAAACCACCCATACCCCTACATTTACCCCTTACCTAACACTCCGGACAATTTAACATGGCCAATTCACCTGACCTGCACATCTTTGGACTGTGGGAGGAAATCGGAGCACCCGGAGGAAACCCACGCAGACAAGGGGAGAATGTGCAAACTCCACACAGTCAGTCACCTGAGGCGGGAATTGAACCCGGGTCTCTGGCGCTGCGAGGCAGCAGTGCTAACCACTGTGCCACCGTGCCGCCCACCAACCAGATGTGGCAACCAGAACTGTACACAGTATTTTAAATGCAGCCGAACCAAAGTCTTGTACAATTTTAACATGACCTACCAGCTCTTACACTCAATACCTCGTCTGATAAAGGCAAGCATACCAGATGCCTTCATGACCACTCTATCCACCTGTGCAGCAACCTTCAGGGTACAATGGACCTGAACTCCCATTAGGATGCGAATGCTATAGAGAGGGTACAGAATAGGTTTACCAGGATGTCGCCTGGTATGGGGATTTTAGCTGTGAAGGATAGCTGGGTAGACTGGGTTTGTTTTCACTGGAACACAGGAGATTGAGGGGCAACTTGATCGAAGTTTATAAGATTGTGAATGGCATGGATAGAGTGGACAGTATGAGGCTTTTTCCCAGGATGGGAAGGGTCAATCACTCAGGGAACACAGGCTCAAGGTGTAAGAGGGGAAGTTTAAATGAGATATGCGAGGCAGGTTTTTCACACAAAATGTGGTGAGTACCTAGAATGCACTGCCAGAGGAGGTGGTGGAACCAGACGCAACAGCAGCATTCAGGAAGCACCTGGACAAATACATGAATGGGAAGGGAACAGAGGGATACGATTCTGTAGGAAGACAGTTTCAGGATGGAAGGGCAAAACGTGTTAGAGCATGCTTGAAGGGCTGAAGGGCCTGTACCTGTGCTGTATTGTTCTTTGTTCTACCTGCACTTCACACAATGTCGTCGAATGCATTCGCTGCTCACACTGTGGTCCCCTCTACATTTGGGAAATGCAGCATATACTGGGTGACTGCTTCACACAACACTTGCATTCTGTTTGCAAAACAGACCCTGAACGTGAATTTTGATTTCTCTCCACAGATGCTGCCAGACCTGCTGAGCTTTTGCAACAATTCCTGTTCTTGTAGCTGGAAAGATTTTTCTTTCCAGGGAGTCAAGCTGCCTGTACAGAATTGTATGGTGGTTTTCTAACTGCTTTAGGATACTTCCTCAAGGTTAATGTCAAGGGATAATGGTGGGGAAGTATTCGTGTCATTGGTGGAGTAACTCAGAAGCTCTGGATTAGTGGTGCTGGAAGAGCACAGCAGTTCAGGCAGCATCCGAGAAGCAGTAAAATCGACGTTTCAGGCAAAAGCCCTTCATCAGGAATAAAGGCAGAGAGCCTGAAGGGTGAGCCTGCCTTTATTCCTGATGAAGGGCTTTTGCCCGAAACGTCGATTTCGCGGCTCCTCGGATGCTGCCTGAACTGCTGTGCTCTTCCAGCACCACTAATCCAGAATCTGGTTTCCAGCATCTGCAGTCATTGTTTTTACCTAACTCAGAAGCTCTGTCTAATTGCTTAGAGACAGGGGTTCACTGAATAAATCTGGAACTAAATGCTAGTCTGAGCAACAGTGACCATGAAACTGTTGACAATTGTTGTAAAAACACATTCATAAGAAACAATACAGTTGTCACAAAGAAATTCTTTCTCCACTTTGGGGATGGCAACTAAACCCCGGAGGTTAACTTCTCAGGAGTGAAAGTAACAATCGTCCCTTCTCACAAAGGGGAGGAGATTGGGGAACTCAATTCCATAAAGGGTCACTGATTCCGGATCATCTGTTTATTGAAAAGCTGAGCTGAAAGATTTACTTTCTAACCACAAATTATGAAGGAAGGCAGCGATCGGCTGCAGATAAGTTCAGTGAATAAGACAAACGCTCCGTGATAAATCATTTTGATAGCTATCCCTGAGATTGTGCCTATTTTAGTCTCCTTTGAGCTGTTCCTTCACCTATTGCTAACTCTGTTGGATGAACTACTTTGGCAGGGGTTCAGGAACTGAAGAGGAGGCTCTGAGTTCGCTGGACTGGGTGAAGCCTGAAGGAGAAAGGCAATCAAGATAGTAAACAAAAAGCAAGCAGCAGCTGCACGGTGTCACACTGAGCTGAGTGAAAAAGTGATAAACTTTAAAAACAAAGCTTTTCTGGTGGGGGTGTCAGGATTCAAAAGGAAGGGATAAATACTAGCATAAGGGCACTTTACCGGAATGCTCGCATCATACGAAACAAGGTCACTGAGCAGATGGATCTAGTTTACTGGCCATTCCAGAGACATGGATACAGGGTGGTCACAACTGGAAGTTAAACATCCAGGTGTATCAGACTATTCAGAAGGACAGGGAGATGGGTAGCTCTGATATTTAAGGATGACACCAGGGTGGTAGTGAGAGATGACATAGGTTCTATGAAGAAAAAGGTTGAATTAATGTGAGTGGAAATTAGAAATAGTATGGGGAGAAAGTGCCCGATAGGTGTAGTCTATGGGCCACTAAATAATAACACCATAGTGGGATGGGCAACAAACAAAGAAATAACTGATGAATGTAAAAATGGTAGAACAACCAATGTGGGGGATTTTAATCTGCAAAGCGATTGATCAAACTGAGTTGGTGAAGACAGTCCTGAAGAGCAGTTCATCGAGTGTATCAATGATAGTTTCCTTGAACAGTATGTAACGGGACCGAAGAGGGAGCAAGCTTTCCGAGATCTGGTCCTGTGTAAGCTTTCCGAGATCTGGTCAGGACTAAGTGATGATCTTAAAGATAGGGATTTTCTCGGAAGGAACAATCACATTGTGGTTAAATTTAAAATACAGATGGAAGGTGAGAGGTAAAATCCAAATCCAGTGTCCTTTGCTCAAACAAAGGAGACTGCCATGGGATGAAGGAGGAGTTGACTAAGGTCGACTGGGAGTAAAGATTATACAGTGGGACAATTGAGGAACGGTGAAGTAATTTTTCATAGTTGAGGGTGCTGGAAAAGCACAGCAGGTCATGCAGCAACCGAGAAGCAGGAGAATCAACGTTTTGGGCAAAAGACCTTCATCAGGAATGAGGCAGGAGCCTCTGGGGTGGAGAGATAAATGGGAGGGGGGTGGGACAGGGGAAGGTAGCTGAGAGTGCAATAGGTGGATGGAGGTGGGTGTGAAGGTGATAGGTCAGGGAGGAGGGTGGAGCACATAGGTGGGAAGGAAGATGGACAGGTCACAAGGGTGGTGCCAAGTTGGAAAGTCTGAACTGTCCGACCAGTCCATCTTCCTTCCCACCTCTCCGCTCCACCCTCCTCTCCAACCTATCACCTTTACCCCCACCTCTATCCACCTATTGCACTCTCAGCTACCTTCCCCCAGGCCCATTCCCCTCCCACATATCTCTCCACCCCCTCATCTCCCAGCCTCATTCCTGATGAAGGGCTTTTGCCTGAAACATCGATTTTCCTGCTCCTTGGATGCTGCCTAACCTGCTGTGCTTTTCCAGCACCATAGTCTCAACTCTAATCTCCAGCATCTGCAGTCCTTACTTCTGCCTTGTTGATTTTTCATAGTGCTCAGCAAAAGTATAGACCAATGAGAAGAAAGGATTGCAGGAAAAGGGATAATCAGCCATGGATAACAAAGGAAATAAAGGAGGTTATCAAACTGAAAGCAAAAGGATACAAAGTGACAAAGATTAGGGGAAACTCGGAGACTGGAAAATCCTTCAAGGCCAACAAAAAACTATAAAGAAAAGTCAGATGGATTATGAGAGTAAATTAGCTCAGAATATAAAAACAGATAGCAAATGTTTCTGCAATTGGTCCTTTACAGGATGAGGAGGAGGATTTAACAATGGGAAATAAGGAAATGGCCGAGGCAATGAATAGATATTTTGTGTTGTCTTCACAGTGGAAGACCAACATCATATGCCAATAATTAATGACAAGGAGGCTATGGCAGGTGAGGAGCTCGAAATTATCATTCTCACTAAAGAGGTAGCGTTTGCCAAGCTAATGGGGCTAAAGGATAGACATGTCTTCTGGCCCAGATGGAATGCATCCCAGGGTACTAAAAAACAAATAGCAAATGCATTCATGGTAAGTTACCAAAAGTCGCTAGACTCTGGGGCAGTTCCGGCAGATTGGAAAACAGCAAATGTGACGCCACGTTTAAAAAGGGAGATAGACAAAAGGCAGGTAACAATCAGCCCATTAGCTTCACCTACTGAGCGGAGAAAATGCTTGAATCTATAATCAAGGAAGAAATAGCGTGACATCTGGACAGAAATTGTCACATCAGGCAGATGCAGCATGGGTTCATAAAAGGCAGGTCATGCTAAGTAATTTACTGGAATTCTTTGAGGACATTACAAGTGCGACGGACAACAGGGAACCAGAGAATATGGTGTATCTGGATTTCCAGAAGGCATTCAACAAGGTGTCCCACAAAAGGCTGCTCCATAGGATAAAGGTGCATGGTATTACAGGTAATGTATTAGCATGGACAGGGGATTGGTCAACAAGCAGAAAGTAAAGAGTGGGGATAAATGGATGTTTTTCTGGTTGGCGATGGATGGCTAGTGGTGTGCCTCAAGGATCAGTATTGGGTCTGCAATTGTTTACAATTGACATAAGACAATTTAGAGTCGGGGACCAGGTGTATTGTGTCAAGAGGGCATTAGGATGAGTGACAGAATAAAGTGTGTAAAGGGCAGTGAAAGTCTTCAGAGGGATAGAGAGATGTTAAGTGAATGGGCAAGGGTCTGGCAGATTGAGTACAATGTTGGTAAATGTGAAATCATCCATTTTGATAGGAATAACCACAAAGTGGACTATTATTTAAATGGTGAAAAATTGCAGCATGCTGCTGTGCAGAGGGACCGGGGTGTAATCACAGGTAATTAAGGAGGCAAATGGGATGGAGTTGTAAAATAGGGAGGTTATGGTGCAGCTGTACAGGGTGCTGATGAGGCCACACTTGGAGTACTGCGTGCAAGTTTGGGCTCCTTTTTAAGAAAGGATGTACTGGCACTGGAGGGGGTGTAGAGGAGGGTCACGAGATTGATTCTTGAATTGAGAAGGTTGACTTAGGAGGACAGACTGAGTAGACTGGGACTGTACTCATCCAAATTTCTAAGAATGTAGAACCATATAAAATGATGAATGGGATAGGGTCAAAGCAGGAAGGTTGTTTCCACTGCTGGATGAACTAGAACCAGGGGGCATAGCCTCAAAATAAGGGGGAGCAGGTTTAGGACTGAGTGGAGGAGGAACTCCTTTACCCAAAGAGTTGGGAATCTGTGGAATTCCTTGCCCAGGGAAGCAGTTGATCTACCTTATTGAATGTTTTTAAGACAAACCTAGATAGATTTTTGAACAGGAAAGGAATTATGGGTTGTGTGGAGCCGAGTCCATGAAAACATCGGTCACGATCTTATTGAATGGCAGATGGCCTACTCCTGCTCCTGGTTTTTATGTAATCCGATGCCTGCAATCGAAAGGTTTACGGCATGGCCTCTCAAAGCATCCTTGCCAGAACAGTGACTGCACTGAAGCCCTGTGCTCAATTACATGCAGACCACCAGACTGAATACAGTGGTCCCCTCTGGGAGGGTGGCTTACCTCCCTTGTGTATAGTAGTAAGGTATACAGATTAAACTTGGAAACCTTTGGAACCCTAGGAAACCTGGGATAAGCCACTAACCTTCAGCACCCGAAGCAGAAGTTTATTATGAATAATCACTGCGGCACAAATTGCTCCATAGGCGAACAGAAAGGCTCGGGCTGCAGTGAACACTGTGTTTATGGCAGCAATGCAGCCATAGACGGTGAGAAAGAACTTGAGTTGTGGTGAAACCTTTCCTTTGGACTGAGACCTGTCAATATAAATGGAGTGTGTTAGACGTCAGGGCCATAACCACTGATTTCACAGTAAGTATGCCATTACATGTCAGCCTAATCAATTCTCTCAGGAACATTCTAGAATTAGGCATATGTTTTCAATTATCTGCCCTGGCATTAAATGTGTCACACAGAAAATAATTTAATATCCAACAGTCCATTATAATTTAACTACTAACATCCAGTGTCAACTCTACCAAGCAATGATCTACCCTCGTCGCGAGTGTGGTGCTGGAAAAGCACAGCAGGTCAGGCAGTATCTGAGAAGCAGGAAAATTGACATTTTGACCATAAGCCCTTCATTAGGGATGATCCACCCTAGACAAATCCAATTGACAGGTAGACATGTGGCAGATCAAATTTAATGCCAGCAAAGTTCACATTTTGTCGATAACTAGGACTAAATATGAAGCAGTGCATTTTGTTCAAAACAGGGACAGGAAGATCGTAAGATGTATCTGCATAAAGCATTGAAGATAGCAAGGTTCACTGAGAAAATAGGTCATAAAGCATATGAGATCCAGCGTGAAAATGCAAGGAGGTTATGATATACTTCTGTAAAGCAGTTCAGAAGGATGAGGGGGATCTAATTGAAACTTAACAAATATTGAACGGATGTTGGGAAGATGTTTCCATTTGTCTTGACTGGAGTCATGATTCATTTCTGAGCACCACCCATTCAGGAGGAGAAGATGTAGGTTAGGGCATCTCTGAGAACAACTGACTTAGTCATTAAACACACACAACCTTGTTTTGTGGACAAATAAGGCCATTAGACAGAGGAGCCCACCGAATCTGCTCTGTCACTCAATCAGGGCTGATAAGCTTCTCAACTCCATTCTCCCACTTTGGTTCTTGATTGTCAAAGGGATCGAGAGTCATGAGGACAATCTCTCTCAGTCTTATATATACTCAATGACCTGGCCTCCACAGCCTTCTGTGGCAATGAATTCAATAGATTCCCCACTGTCTGGCTGAAGAAGTTTCTCCTTATCTCCATTCTTTACTCTAAGACTGTGCCCTCAGGTCCTCGTCTCGCTGAAAAATGGAAACATCTTCCCAACATCCACTCTGTCCAGACCGTTCAGTATTCATTAAGTTTCAATTAGATCCCCCTCATCCTTCTAAACTCCATCAAGTACAGACACAGAGTCCTCAAACATTCCTCATCTGTTAGGCTTTCCATTCCTGGGACCATTCTCGTGAACCTCCTCTTAACATACTCCAGGACCAGTACATCCTTCCTGAGATATGAGGCCCATAACTGTGCACAATATTTCAAATGTGGTCTGACTAGAGCCTTATAGAGCCTCAGAAATACATCCTTGCTTTTATATTCAAGTCATCTCAAAATAAATGTCATCATTGTATTTGCCTTCCTAACTATTGACTCAACCTGCAAGTGTACCTTGAGAGAATCCTGGACTAGAACTCCCAAGTCTCATTGCACTTCAGAATTTTCTCCCCATTTTGAAAATAGTCCAGGCCTCTGTCCTTCCTATCAAAGTGTATTACCTTACACTTTCCCATGTTGTACTCCATCTGCCACTTTTGTGCCCATTCTCCTAACCTGTTCAAATCCTTCTGCAGCCTCCCTGCCTCCTCAATGCTACCTGTCCCTCTACCTATCTCTGTATCATCTGCAAACTTAGCCAGAGTACCCTCAGTTCCTTCATCTAGATCATTAACGTATAAAGTGAAAAGTTGTGTTCCCAATACTGAGCTTTGTGGGACACCACTTGCCATCGGCTGCCATCCTGAGAAGGACTCTTTTACTTTCTGCCAGACAGCCAAGCTCCTGTGCATTCTAGCAGCTTGCCTCTAACACCATGGGCCCTTAGCTAACTCAGTAGCCTCCTGTGCGGCACCTTGTTTAAAGGTCAGCCAGCAGAGTACGGTAGCTGAGGCTACTCACAAGCTGAAGAGATATCATTGGAGCAGCAATAATGCTTTTATGCATGTGCTCGGCAGTAGAAAAATATACAAATAAGGATCAAGGCCATTCGGCCCTTCATACCAGCTCTGCCATTCAATAAAGTCATGGCTGATCTGATTTTAGCCTCAACTCTGTATTCCTACACGTCTCCTGATAATTTTTCATTCCCTTGGTCATCGTGAACCCAGCAACCTCTGCCTTCGAAATTCTTCCACAACAGGAAACATCCTTTCAACATCCACCCAGTCAGGATTTCACATGCTTCAATTAAGTCACCTCTGACTCTTCTAAACTTCACAGGATACAGGCCTAGCCTGCCTAGCTTTTCCCTGGAAGACAACCCTCTCATTCCAGGCATTAGTCAAGTCAACTTTCTCTACACTGTTTCCAAGACATTCACAGCCTTCCGTGACCAACATTGTGACCCATACTGTACTCAGTTTGCGAAATGTTATCTCATCAATTCCCTGAATAACCTCTCTACTCTTGCATTTGATTCCCCTCACAATAAACTGTCGTACTGAATCAGCTTTCCTGATTACTCTATACCTGTATACTAACCTTCTTTGTTTCATGCACGTGGACATGCACATCTCTCTGCATCTCTGAGAAACCCCTCACCAATTTGATAATAAGTTTCTTTTTTATTCTTTTTGCCAAAACGGACGAGTTCACACTTTCCCACATGGCATACCTTTTCCCAGATCTTTGCCCACTCAATAAACCCACTGAATCAACACGGACATCTACTACAAACCAACCGACTCCCACAGCTACCTGGACTACACCTCCTCCCATCCTGCCCCCTGTAAAAACGCCATCCCATTCTCCCAATTCCTTCGTCTCCGCCGCATCTGCTCCCAGGAGGACCAGTTCAAAATACGTACAACACAGATGGCCTCCTTCTTCAAGGACCGCAATTTCCCCCCCGACGTGGTCGACGGTACCCTCCACCGCATCTCCTCCACTTCCCGCTCCTCCCCCCTTGAGCCCCGCCCCTCCAACCGCCACCAGGACAGAACCCCACTGGTCCTCACCTACCACCCCACCAATCTCCATGTACAGCGCAACATCCGCCGTCACTTCCGCCACCTCCAAACAGACCCCAGCACCAAGGATATATTTCCCTCCCCTCCCCTTTCAGTTTTCCGTAGAGACCACTCCCTCCGCGACTCCCTTGTCAGATCCACACCCCCCACCGACCCAACCTCCACTCCCGGCACCTTCCCTTGCAACCGCAGGAGGTGCAACACTTGCGCCCACACCTCCCCCCTCACTTCTCTCCAAGGCCCCAAAGGAAACTTCCATATCCGCCACAGATTCACCTGCACCTCCACCCACATCATCTACTGCATCCGCTGCAGCCGGTGTGGCCTCCTCTATATTGGGGAGACAGGCCGCCTACTTGCGGAGCGATTCAGAGAGCACCTCTGGGCCACCCGGACGAACCAACCCAACCAACCTGTAGCACAGCATTTCAACTCCCCCCCCACTCCACCGAGGATATGCAGGTCATTGGACTCATCCACCGCCAAACCACAACAACCCGACGGTCGGAGGAGGAGCGTCTTATCTTCCGACTGGGAACCCTCCAACCGCAGGGGATGAACTTGGACTTCACCAGTTTCTTCATCCCCTCTCCCCCCACCTTGTCTCAGCCGGATCCCTCCAGCCCGGCACCGCCTTCCTGACCTGCAGTCTTCTTCTTGACCTCTCCGCCTCCATCCTACTCCGACCTATCACCCTCACCTTGACCTCTTTCCACCTATCACATTTCCAACGCCCCTCCTCCAAGTCCCTCCTCCCTCCCTTTTATCTTCTCCGCTGAACACTCTCTGCTCATTCCTGAAGAAGGGCCTGTGCCCGAAACGTCGAATCTCCTGTTCCCTGGATGCTGCCTGACCTGCTGTGCTGTTCCAGCAATAAAGTTTCAAACCCACTGATATACACTTGCTGACTCCTTCTGTGTTCTTCATACCTCACATTCCCATCTGTCATCAGCAAATTCATCTGTCATAGCACAGCCTCTTCATCCAAATCATCTGGACAAATTCTGAAGCGTTAAGGGCCTAGTACCATCACCTCTGGCACATACATCCTACCTGTGTGAAAAGGATCTACTGACTCCTATGCTCGGTTTCCTGTTAGGCAGCAATCTCCTCACCACACCAACACTTTATACTGAACATCATGAGCTTTGATTTTCAGCAATAACTTTTGAAGTGGCACCATACTAAATGTCTTCTTTGATTTTCCTCTGAGACAACCACATTGGCTCTGCCTGGTTACTTTGAATTTATCCAAGTGCCCTGTTTGAATGTCTTTAATAAAAGCTTCTAACATTTTGCCTGTGACACATTAAGACAACTGGCCTGCAGTTCCAGCATGCTGCCTCCATCCCTTTTTGAAGGGGAGTTATTACTGTTTTGAATAAAGCAGTTACTTGCTATTTCTCAATCTAAAGAAATGTACTTCAATCAAATGAGTTTTGGAAAACTGAAACAATGCATCTCTTATTTCACTGACAATTTCCTGGAAGCCCCTTGGATGCTTTACCCTAAATAAATACCACTTCACTGGCAACTTTAAGTTTCTTCAGTTCCTCCCTTCCATTCAATTCCTGATTCACAGCAATTTCCAGGGTGCCACTTGTATCCTCTCTGGTGAAGATGAATTTAAAACATCTGTTCATTCTTCTGCCAATTCTCCATCATAGATTACTAAGTCCTGAGACTCATTTTCTGAAGAGGTACTGTTGGAATATTGCGTGCAATTCTGGTCTCCTTCCTGTCGGAATGTTGTTGTGAAACTTGAAGAGATTTACAAGGATGTTGGTAGGGTTGGAGGATTTGAGCTATAGGGAGAGGCTGAACAGGCTGGGGCTGTTTTCCCTGGAGCGTCGGAGGCTGAGGGGTGACCTTATAGAGGTTTATAAAATCATGAGGGGCATGGATAGGGTAAATAGGCAAAGTCTTTTCCCTAGAGTCGGGGAGTCCAGAACTAGAGGGCATAGGCTTACGGTAAGAGGGGAAAGATTTAAAAGAGACCTACAGGGCAACTTTTTCCCCCAGAGGGTGGTACGTGTATAGAATGAGCTGCCAGAGGATGTGGTGGAGGCTGGTACAATTGCAACATTTAAAAGGCATTTGGATGGGTATATGAATAGGAAGGGTTTGGAGAGGTAGGGCCATGCGCTGGCAGGTGGGACTAGATTGGGTCGGGATACCTGGTCGGCATGGACGGGTTGGACCGAAGGGTCTGTTTCTGTGCTGTACATCTCTATGACTCTAAGCAACAATTAGTCTGTTAACTCTTTTCTTGTTAAAATATCTGAAAAAATTTTTCCTATCTGTTTTTCTACTTCTGGCTATCTTTCACTCACTAATTATTCCGACCTTAACAATCTTTTAATAATTCTTGGCTTTTTTCTAATTTCCTGATCTAATGTTTCACACTACCCCCATCCTTGCGCAATTCCAACTCTTTTCCTTGAGCTTGTTAATTGACATTGAATTGCTTACTTCACGAGTTACATGATTTCAGTGAAGTGATATCAGACCAATCAGCTCGAAATCCTCAAGCACAGACGACACAAAGGTAGAAAATCAAACTGGACATATTTGGGATGATTTGATACACATAGATGAACAGATATATGTATATAACTGCTGAGCTGATTTTGAACCATCATGATGGATATAGTTCTACTTGTTATTGTACTCTTTAGGAAGGAACTCCAAAATGTCTCCATGTTTCCGTGCTGTACACCTCTATGACTCTATAACTCTATGACTCTAAAAACATGCTTATCTCGATCAAACCCATTATGAGTAAAGGCACTGAAGTCAACTGGAATGATACACAAGTTGTTGATATGAACTTTTGCTTTCTTACAGAAGGGACGGAGCTCTGAATAACCTAGGAGCAATAACATGTCAATGTGTTACAGAACTGGGAACAAAAAAAAGGTGATTCCGCATCCCACATTCACCTCCCGTCCGTGCTCCGCATTCACCCTCCGTGCCAAGGGCACGTTCCGCGCTCTGCATTCACCCCCCCGCGCCAAGGGCACTTTCAGCGCTCCGCATTCACCTCCCCCCACCCCCCCCCCCCCCCCGCTGCGCCGAGGGCATGTTCCACGCTCCATATTCATCCCCGGGGTGAGGCCACGTTCCACATTCCGTATTCATCCCCACGGTGAGGGGACATTCTGCACTCCGTATTCATCCCTGCGGTGAGGCCACATTCCACGTTCTGTATTCATCCCCACGGTGAGGGGACATTCCGCACTCCGTATTCATCCCCGCGGTGAGGCCACATTCCACGTTCTGTATTCATCCCGCGGTGAGGCCACGTTCCGCGCTCCATATTCATCCCCGCGGTGAGGCCACATTCCACGTTCTGTATTCATCCCGCGGTGAGGCCACATTCCACGTTCTGTATTCATCCCCACGGTGAGGGGACATTCCGCACTCCGTATTCATCCCCGCGGTGAGGCCACGTTCCGTGCTCCGCATTCATCCCCGCGGAGAGGGGACTTCCTGCACTCTGTATTCATCCCCGCGGTGAGGGGACGTTCCGCGCTCCGTATTAATCCCCGCGGTGAGGGGACGTTCCGCGCTCCGTATTAATCCCCGCGGTGAGGCGACGTTCCGCGCTCCGTATTCATCCCCGCGGTGAGGGGACATTCCGCGCTCGGTATTCACCCCCACCCACCCCCGCTGAGGCCACGTTCCGTACTCCGCATTCATCCCCCATGCCGAGGGCACGTTCTGCGCTCCGCATTCACCCCCCGCGCCGAGGGAATGCTCCGCGCTCTGTATTCACCCCCAGCACTGAGGGCACATTCCAGGCTCTGCAATTACCCCCCGCACCGAGGGCACTTTAAGCACTCCACATTCACCCCCCTGCACTGAGGGCACATTCCGCGCTCCACATTCAACCCCCCAGACCGAGGGCACGTTCCACGCTCCACATTCAACCCCCCACACCGAGGGCACGTTCCGCGCTCCGCATTCACCCACCGAGCCGAGGGCACTTTCAGCACTCTGCATTCACAAACCTGCACCCCCCCACCCCCACACCGAGGGTACGTTCCGCGCTCCGCATTCACCCCCCCCAAGCAGAGGGCACGTTCCGCGCTCTGCAGTCACCCCCCTGCTCTGAGGGCATGTTCCGCGCTCCGCATTCACCCCCCGCGCCGAGGGCACGTACCGCGCTCCGCATTCACCCCCCCACGCAGAGGGCACGTTCCGCGCTCCGCATTCACCCCCCTCACCGAGGGCACGTTCCGCGCTCCGCATTCACCCCCCTCACCGAGGGCACGTTCCGCGCTCCGCATTCACCCCCCTCACCGAGGGCACGTTCCGCGCTCCGCATTCACCCCCCCACGCCGAGGGCACGCTCCGCACTCCGCGCTCCGCATTCAGCCCTACCCCCCCCCACCCCCCCCCGCGCCGAGGGCATATTCCATGCTCTGTATTCATCCCCGCGGTGAGGGGACGTTCCGCGCTCCGTATTCATCCACGGGGTGAGGCCACGTTCCGCGCTCCGTATTCATCCCCGCAGTGAGGCGACATTCCGTGCTCCGTATTCATCCCTGCGCTGAGGGGACGTTCTGCGCTCCGTATTCACCCCCCCCCCACGCAGAGGGCACGTAACGCGCTCCGTATTCATCCCCGCAGTGAGGCCACGTTCCGCGCTCCGCATTCACCCCCCCACGCAGAGGGCACGTTCCGCGCTCCGTACTCATCCCCGCGGTGAGGGCACGTTCCGCGCTCCGCATTCACCCCCCCACGCAGAGGGCACGTTCCCCGCTCCGCATTCACACCCCCCCCTGCGCTGAGGGCACGTTCCGCGCTCCGCATTCATTCCCCCTGCACTGAGGGCACATTCCGCGCTCTGCAGTCACCCCCCGTGCCGAGGGAATGCTCCGCGCTCTGCATTCACCCCCCGCGCCGAGGGCACTTTAAGCACTCCGCATTCACCCCCCTGCGCTGAGGGCACGTTCTACGCTCCGCATTCATCCCCGCGGTGAGGGCACGTTCCGCGCTCCGCATTCACCCACCACGCAGAGGGCACGTTCCGCGCTCTGCATTCACCCCCTGCGCTGAGGGCACGTTTTGCGCTCCGCATTCACCCCCCCACGCAGAGGGCATGTTCCGCGCTCCGCATTCACCCCCCGCGCTGAGGGCACCCCCCGCGCTGAGGACACGTTCTACGCTCCGCATTCACCCACCACGCAGAGGGCACGTTCCGCGCTCTGCATTCACCCCCCCACGCTGAGGTCACGTTCCGCACTCCGCATTCACCCCCCCACGCTGAGGGCACGTTCCGCACTCTGCATTCACCCCCCCACGCTGAGGGCACGTTCCGCGCTCTGCATTCACCCCCCCACGCTGAGGGCACGTTCCGCGCTCCGCATTCACCCCCCACGCTGAGGGCACGTTCCGCGCTCTGCATTCACCCCCCCACGCTGAGGGCACGTTCCGCGCTCTGCATTCACCCCCCCCTCGCTGAGGGCACGTTCCGCACTCTGCATTCACCCCCCCACGCTGAGGTCACGTTCCGCACTCTGCATTCACCCCCCCACGCTGAGGTCACGTTCCGCACTCTGCATTCACCCCCCCACGCTGAGGTCACGTTCCGCACTCTGCATTCACCCCCCCACGCTGAGGGCACGTTCCGCACTCTGCATTCACCCCCCCACGCTGAGGTCACGTTCCGCACTCTGCATTCACCCCCCCACGCTGAGGGCACGTTCCGCGCTCCGCATTCACCCCCCCACGCTGAGGGCACGTTCCGCGCTCCGCGTTCACCCCCCGCGCTGAGGGCACGTTCCGCACTCTGCATTCACCCCCCCACGCTGAGGGCACGTTCCGCACTCTGCATTCACCCCCCCACGCTGAGGGCACGTTCCGCACTCTGCATTCACCCCCCCACGCTGAGGGCACGTTCCGCGCTCCGCATTCACCCCCCCACGCTGAGGGCACGTTCCGCGCTCCGCATTCACCCCGCCTCGCCGAGGGCATGTTCCGCGCTCCGTAATCATCCACGGGGTGAGGAAACGTTCCGCGCTCCGTATTCATCCCCGCGATGAGGCCACGTTCTGCGCTCCATATGCATCCCCGCGGTGAGGCCACGTTCCGCGTTCCGTATTCATCCCCGCGGAGAGGGGACGTTCCGCGCTCCGCATTCATCCCCACCACTCCGAGGGCACGTTCCGCGCTCCGCATTCACCCCCCGCGCTGAGGGCACTTTCCGCATTCACCCCCTGCGCTGAGGGCACGTTCCGCCCTCCGCATTAAACCCCCCACGCCGAGGGCACGTTCCGCGCTCTGCATTCACCCCCCGCACCGAGGGCACGTTCCGCATTCACCCCCCCACGCTGAGGTCACGTTCCGCACTTCGCATTCAACCTCCACGCCGAGGGCACGTTCCGCGCTCCGAATTCACCCCCCCCCGTGCCGAGGGAATGCTCCGCGCTCTGCATTCACCCCCCGCGCCGAGGGCACTTTAAGCACTCCGCATTCACCCCCCCTGCGCTGAGGGCACGTTCTACGCTCCGCTTTCATCCCCGCGGTGAGGGCACGTTTTGCGCTCCGCATTCACCCACCACGCCGAGGGCACGTTCCGCGCTCTGCATTCACCCCCTGCGCTGAGGGCACGTTCCGCGCTCCGCATTCACCCCCCACGCTGAGGGCACCCCCCGCGCTGAGGACACGTTCTACGCTCCGCATTCACCCACCACGCAGAGGGCACGTTCCGCGCTCTGCATTCACCCCCCGCGCTGAGGGCACGTTCCGCGCTCCGCATTCAACCCCCACGCCGAGGGCGCGCTCCGCATTCACCCACCTAGCCGAGGGCACTTTCAGGGCTCTGTATTCATACCAACCCCCGCGCCAAGTGCAATTTCAGCGCTCCGCATTGACCCCAAACCCCCCGCCCGCCTCCCCCCCAGCCGAGGACATGTTCCGCGCTCCATATTCATCCACGAGGCGAGGAGACGTTCCGTGCTCCGTATTCATCCACGAGGTGATGCCACGTTCCGCGCTCCGTATTCATCCCCGCAGTGAGGCGACATTCCGTGCTCCGTATTCATCCCTGCGCTGAGGGGACGTTCCGCGCTCCGTATTCATCCCCGCGGTGAGGCCACGTTCCGCGTTCTGTATTCACCCGCGGTGAGGCCACGTTCCGTACTCCGCATTCATCCCTGTGGAGAGGGGACGTTCCGCGCTCCGCATTCACCCCCCGCACCGAGGGCACGTTCCGCGCTCCGCATTCAACCCCCCCACGCTGAGGTCACGTTCCGCACTCCGCATTCAACCCCCCCACGCTGAGGTCACGTTCCGCGCTCCGCGTTCACCCCCCCACGCTGAGGTCACGTTCCGCACTCTGCATTCACCCCCCCACGCTGAGGTCACGTTCCGCGCTCCGCGTTCACCCCCCCGCGCAGAGGGCACGTTCCGCACTCTGCATTCACCCCCCCACGCTGAGGTCACGTTCCGCGCTCCGCGTTCACCCCCCCGCGCAGAGGGCACGTTCCGCACTCTGCATTCACCCCCCCACGCTGAGGGCACGTTCCGCACTCTGCATTCACCCCCCCACGCTGAGGGCACGTTCCGCACTCTGCATTCACCCCCCGCGCTGAGGGCACGTTCCGCGCTCTGCATTCACCCCCCGCGCTGAGGGCACGTTCCGCACTCTGCATTCACCCCCCCCACGCTGAGGGCACGTTCCGCACTCTGCATTCACCCCCCCGCGCAGAGGGCACGTTCCGCACTCTGCATTCACCCCCCCCACGCTGAGGGCACGTTCCGCACTCTGCATTCACCCCCCCGCGCAGAGGGCACGTTCCGCACTCTGCATTCACCCCCCCACGCTGAGGGCACGTTCCGCACTCTGCATTCACCCCCCCCACGCTGAGGGCACGTTCCGCACTCTGCATTCACCCCCCGCGCTGAGGGCACGTTCCGCACTCTGCATTCACCCCCCGCGCTGAGGGCACTTTCCGCACTCTGCATTCACCCCCCCACGCTGAGGGCACGTTCCGCACTCTGCATTCACCCCCCCACGCTGAGGGCACGTTCCGCGCTCCGCGTTCACCCCCCCACGCTGAGGGCACGTTCCGCGCTCTGCATTCACCCCCCGCGCTGAGGGCACGTTCCGCACTCTGCATTCACCCCCCCGCGCAGAGGGCACGTTCCGCACTCTGCATTCACCCCCCCACGCTGAGGGCACGTTCCGCGCTCTGCATTCACCCCCCGCGCTGAGGGCACGTTCCGCACTCTGCATTCACCCCCCCACGCTGAGGGCACGTTCCGCGCTCCGCATTCAACCCCCCCACGCTGAGGTCACGTTCCGCGCTCCGCGTTCACCCCCCCGCGCAGAGGGCACGTTCCGCGCTCCGCATTCACCCCCCCTCGCTGAGGTCACGTTCCGCGCTCCGCATTCACCCCCCCACGCTGAGGGCACGTTCCGCGCTCCGCGTTCACCCCCCCACGCTGAGGTCACGTTCCGCACTCCGCATTCACCCCCCCACGCTGAGGGCACGTTCCGCACTCTGCATTCACCCCCCCACGCTGAGGTCACGTTCCGCACTCTGCATTCACCCCCCCACGCTGAGGTCACGTTCCGCGCTCCGCGTTCACCCCCCCGCGCTGAGGGCACGTTCCGCACTCTGCATTCACCCCCCGCGCTGAGGGCACGTTCCGCACTCTGCATTCACCCCCCGCGCTGAGGGCACGTTCCGCACTCTGCATTCACCCCCCCACGCTGAGGGCACGTTCCGCACTCTGCATTCACCCCCCCACGCTGAGGTCACGTTCCGCACTCTGCATTCACCCCCCCACGCTGAGGTCACGTTCCGCGCTCCGCGTTCACCCCCCCGCGCTGAGGGCACGTTCCGCACTCTGCATTCACCCCCCGCGCTGAGGGCACGTTCCGCACTCTGCATTCACCCCCCCGCGCTGAGGGCACGTTCCGCACTCTGCATTCACCCCCCCACGCTGAGGTCACGTTCCGCGCTCCGCGTTCACCCCCCCGCGCTGAGGGCACGTTCCGCACTCTGCATTCACCCCCCGCACCGAGGGCACGTTCCGCACTCTGCATTCACCCCCCGCACCGAGGGCACGTTCCGTACTCCGCATTCACCCCCCGCACCGAGGGCACGTTCCGTACTCCGCATTCACCCCCCCGCGCTGATGGCACGTTCCGTACTCCGCATTCACCCCCCCGCGCTGATGGCACGTTCCGTACTCCGCATTCACCCCCCCGCGCCGAGGGCATGTTCCGCGCTCCGTATTCATCCCCGCGATGAGGCCACGTTCCGCGCTCCATATGCATCCCCGCGGTGAGGCCACGTTCCGCGTTCCGTATTCATCCACGCGGTGAGGCCACTTTCCGCGCTCCGTATTCATCCCCGCGGAGAGGGGACGTTCCGCATTCCGCATTCACCCCCCCACGCTGAGGTCACGTTCCGCGCTCCGCATTCACCCCCCCTCGCTGAGGTCACGTTCCGCGCTCCGCATTCACCCCCCCTCGCTGAGGGCATGTTCCGCGCTCCGTATTCATCCACAGGGTGAGGAGACGTTCCGCGTTCCGTATTCATCCCCGCGATGAGGCCACGTTCCGCGCTCCATGTTCATCCCCGCGGTGAGGCCACGTTCCGCGTTCCGTATTCATCCACGCGGTGAGGCCACTTTCCGCGCTCCGCATTCATCCCCGCGGTGAGGCCACTTTCCGCGCTCCGCATTCATCCCCGCAGAGAGGGGCGTTCCGCGCTCCGTATTCATCCCCGCGGAGAGGGGACGTTCCGCACTCCGTATTCATCCCCGCGGTGAGGCCACGTTCCGCGCTCCGCATTCACCCCCGCGGTGAGGCCACGTTCCGCGCTCCGCATTCATCCCCGCAGAGAGGGACGTTCTGCGCTCCGTATTCATCCCCGCGGAGAGGGGACGTTCCGCGCTCCGTATTCATTCCCGCGGTGAGGGGACGTTCCGCGCTCCGTATTCATCCCCGCGGTGAGTCCACGTTCCACGCTCTGTATTCATCCCCACGGTGAGGGTACGTTCCGCGTTCCGTATTCATCCCCGCGGTGAGGCTACGTTTTGCGCTCCGTATTCATCCCCGTGGTGAGGGGACGTTCCACGCTCTATATTCATCCCCACAGTGAGGGGTCACGTGATTGTGGTTAGTCACCCACCCATTGAGACTACATTCAGTACTTTATGTAAAGTCACACACTGAATGTACATTTGCCACACAGTGAAGGTATTTTTGCCTCTGTGTGTGACCTCTCAGTCTGAGCCAACATTTTGCATGATGTAGTAATTCACACACACACACAGGATAATTACCTGCCTCTCTAAGCTATGAAGCATAGATTCTGCACCTAGCCAGACATTCAATAATTACACACACCACATTTTCGCATAGGTACGTACCGAATGAAGCGCACTAATTGCCGTGCATAGAGAGCTGCAGAAGGTCTGTTTTGTCCAGTTGCATTCTGATGCCCCATATGAGTGATCCAGTGAGAGAGCCACCAGTCAGACAAATTCCGAGAAGCTGTGGAAGCAGGAAGCTGAGATGTTACATCCACATTTCATTCAAACTAATCAAACGTCTGGGTTCCATCCGACACCAGAAAGCTCTTCACTTGCTGGGTGTGCTGCAGAGCAGCACCATTCGTGGGAGGAGCAGAAAGCATTCTCCAAACATTGCCTGTTTTATACACATTTGGCAACATCCCGATTTCGATGTGGCCTATTTTTGGAATGCTTTTAGAAATTCCAAATTCCATTCATCATACTAGTTACCTCCTGAAAAACGTCACATTTGTAAAGAAAAAGGATTTCTTTTCCAGAGATCTGTTTAATCATGTTCAGATTTCCAACATGAAGTGATAATATCAGTGAACTCCAAGTTCACACTCTGGGCACACAGGTTCCAAACAGAGCTCCTTGGCTATATAAGGGATAAAAGAATGACGAGAATAAGATTTGGGCCAATCAAGGACAGTAGTGGGAAAAGTTGTGTATGGAGTCAGAGGAGATATGAGAAGTGCAAAATGAATATTTGTCATCAGTATTCACACTGGAAAAAGACAATGTTGTCGAGAATACTGAGGAACAGGCTACTAGACTGGATGAGATTGAGATTCACAGGAAGATGGGGTTAGAAATTCTGGAAAGTGTGAAAATAGATAAATCCTCTGGGTTGGATGGGATTTATCCACAGATTCTCTGGGAAGCTAGCGAGGGAGATTGCACAGCCTGTGGCTTTGATCTTTATGTCATCATTATCTCCAGGAATAGTGCCAGAAGTCTGGAAGTTAGCAAATGTTGTTCCCTTGTTCAAGCTGGGGAGTAGAGACCTCCCTGGTAATTACAGACCAGAGAGCTTTACTTCGGTTGTGGGTGGAGTGTTGGAAAAGGTTATAAGAGATAGGACTTATCTTCTCAAGAGGATTAAGTTGATAAGTTGATGAGGGATAGTCAACACAGTTTTGTGAAGGGTAGGTCATGCCTCACAAACCTTTATTGAGTTCTTTGAGAAGTGACCAAACAGGTAAATGAGGGTAAAGCAGTTGATGTTGTGTATATGGATTTTAGAAAGGCATTTGATAAGGTTCACCACGGTAGGCTATTGTACAAAATACAGAGGCGTGGGATTGAGGGTTAGCAGTTTGGATCAGAAATTGGCTAGCTGAAAGAAGATAGAGGGTGGTGGTTGATGGGAAATGTTCATCCTGCAGTTCAGTTACTAGTGGAGTACCGCAAGGATCTGTTTTGAGGTCATTGCTGTTTGTCATTTTTATAAACGACCTAGAGGAGGGCGTAGAAGGATGGGTTAGTAAATTTGTGGATGACACTCAGATCGGTGGAATTGTGGACAGTGCCAATGGATGTTGCAGGTTACAGAAGAACATACATAAGCTGCAGAGCTGGGCTGAGAGGTGTCAAATGAAGTCTAATGTGGAAAAATGTGAGGTGATTCACTTTGGAAGGTCGAACAGGAATACAGAGTAGAAGGCAAATGGTAAGATTCTTGGTCGTGTAGATGAGCAGAGAGTTCTCGGTGTCCATGTACATAGATCCCTCAAAGTTGCCACCAGGTTGACAGGGTTGTTAAGAAGGCATATGGTGTGTTAGTTTTTATTGGTAGAGGGATTGAGTTTTGGAACCATGAGATCATGCTGCAGCTGTAGAAAACTGTGATGTGGCCGCACTTGGAGTATTGGATACAGTTGTGGTCACTGCATTTGAGTAAGAATGTAGAAGCTTTGGAAAGGGTTCAGAGGAGAATTACCAGGATGTTGCCTGGTATGGAGAGAAGGTCTTATGAGGAAAGGTTGAGGGCACTTGAGGCTGTTTTCGTTTGAAAGAAGAAGGTTGAGAGGTGACTTAATTCAGACATATGAGATAATCAGAGGGTTAGATAGGGTGGACAGTGAGAGCCTTATTCCTTGGATGGCAATGGCTAGCACAAGGGGGCATCGCTTTAAATTAAGGGGTGATAGATAGGTAGATACGAACTGCCCGGCTCTCAGGACAACTCCATACAACCCTGTCACAGTGGACGCTGCAACACGTGTCAGATTGTGGACATAGATACCACTATTACCCGTGGGAACACCTCCCACCGTGTACATGGCAGGTACTCATGTGACTCAGCCAACATTGTCTATCTTATACGTTGCAGGCAGGGATGCCCGGAGGCATGGTACATTGGGGAAACCGAGCAAAGGCTACGACAACGGATGAATGGGCACCGCACAACAATCAACAGACAGGAGGGTTCCCTCCCAGTTGGGGAACACTTCAGTGATCCAGGACATTCAGCCTCGGACCTTCGGGTGACCATCCTCCAAGGTGGACTTCGGGACAGGCAGCAGAGGAAAGTGACCGAGCAGAGGCTGATAGCTAAGTTCGGTACCCATAGGGAGGGCCTCAACCGGGACCTTCGGTTCATGTCAGACGCGCACAGACACCCACACACACCCTTTTAGACACACAGACTCCCACACATGCACCCCCTCACAGACTTAAGACACTCTGCACTCACTGTACACACACACACACACTTTCTCACACTCACAACCCCCACCCCAGACAGACACACACACAGACAGACAAAGACCCACATGCACACATATATATTGTGTGTGGTGAATTATTTTGGTACTTTCAGAGTTACATTGCACTTTGCTCAAAAACCACAGAGATTCATGTCGAACTCTGAGCTCAAAAACTGCATGAATTTATGTAAAACTCCGTTATTTCACTTTTTAGATTGGAATCAATCTAAACATCAGGTCATAGACAGAGAACACAGGGGGCTAACACCTTCAACATATTGTCTAGCTATCACCATTGTTAACAGCTAACCCGAGAATGCAACTTTAAAAAAAAGGGTTTTGTGATTTACACATGAAAGAAGTGAACTATCACTGTATTCTAACAGATGAAAGGCTTAACAGACAATCAATTCTTCAATGTATAATTTCAGTTACATCACACTGCAAATTTTTGCTATAAATTCTTTGTTACAATCGAGCCCTCCACTCTCACCTGATGAAGGAGCGTCGCTCCGAAAGCTAGTGTGCTTCCAATTAAACCTGTTGGACTATAACCTGGTGTTGTGTGATTTTTAACTTTGTACACCCCAGTCCAACACCAGCATCTCCGAATCATGACGCTAAGATGAGACAGCTTGCAAATTGAACAGTTTTTTGTTCAATTCCCCCAGGAGATGTGGGCTATGCCAGCATTTCCTGTCTATTCTCAGATACTCTCGAGAAGGTGGTGGTGAACTGTCTTCTCAAACTGCTTCAGCCCATGTGTTACATGTACACCAACAATGCCGATGTATCTGCTGCTATTACCCTTCGAGGTAGTAATGCTCATGGCTTTAGAAAGGGCTGTCCAAGAGGTCTCGGAGATTCCGGCACTCCATTTTGAAAATGGTACACTCTGCTGCGACCGAATGTCAATGGTAGAGAACAGGGAAGTTGGTTGCAATCATGTCGGCAGTTTTGTCCTGGATGGTGTCAAGCTTCTTGAGGGTTGTTGGAACTAACCATCCAGGCAAGTGGGGAGTCATACTCCTGACTTACGCCTTGTAGATGACGCAGAGGTTTTGGGGAGTCAGGATGTGAGTCACTCATTGCACAATTGCTAGCCTACAGCCTGCTCTTGCAGGCACTGTATTTCCATGGCTAGTCCAGTTAGGTTTGTGCTCAATGGAAATCACTAACATGTTGATAGTTGGGGTTTCAGCATTAGTAAATCCATGAAATCAGATGGATGATGTCTAGGTTCACTCTTGTTGGAGATGGTGATTGCGTGGCATTTCTGTTACACATGTCATTGATATTACTCCCTGTATTTAGTCTCATACAAGTTTACAGCATGGAAGACATCATTTGGTCCATGGTGTCCACATCGATCAGCAAAGGTCTGACAACACGAGTATATTCTCGAGCTCTTACTGCGTCAATGCTATCAGAGGTTCTGACTGAGACACCCTTTTATGGAGTGAATTCCAGTCTCCCATTACTCCCTGGATGAAAAACATTCTCATCAACTCCCCTCCAGTCTTCAACCTTCCAGCAAGTCTGTGACACATGGTTATTAACCTCTGTCCGAATGGAGAAATTGCTTCCTATCCCCCACCCTATTTATGCCCCTGGTAACATAACAGACATCGATCAGGTCCCCTCTCTACCTTCACTGCTCCAAAGCAAACAACCCAGTTTCCAGCTCAAACAGCATCCTGGGAAATCCTTTCTGCACCATCATGAGTGCAAGAACACCCTTTTTCCAATGTGGTGCTCAGAACTGCAAGCAATCATTGAGTTGTGATTTTAAGCAGCAGTTTATACAGCTAATCATTTATCAGCCCAAGCTTGGATATTGGTCAGTCCCCTCTGGCCCACAATGACCAGGTTCAGGTCTCACCTGCTTGAGAGGTATGTCATAAATTCACTGAACAGGTTGATTAGAAAATACAAGACCACATTGTGAGTGGTCAATACAACACACTAAACTAGAACAACCAATCAGGTGATGTTTAAAATGAAGAGAGAAAATGCTAGCAATATGTGGAAATGAACATGACCTCTTCTACTACACTTTCCATATTACACATGCTCAAGGTGACCGTACTAAATCCTTTACCTTGCATCAGTAATAGAGAGACAAGTACAGAAAGTGCCAGCCATTTGCCAACCGACATCCAGTACGAACGGTACACTTTCAGTGATACTGCGCCAACTTTCTTCACTTCCTCTGGCCCAATATGAACCTCCATTTGTTCTTCTCCAACTGGTGTCAGTTTCTCGGGTTCCTGGTCCTCTTCCTTTGGACTCTTGATGTCAGCTGAGTTGAAAGAGGACAGATAGGCTGAGTGACATTGCAGGCATCGTACCTCAAATATAAACAAAGATCAAAGCTGGATCATCAATGGGATAGATTCATACCTTGTGTGATCCAACAGGAATGCCACAGACCTAACAAAACCAGGGAACGGGTGATGGGTATATTTTTCAACAGAAATATATCAAACATTGGTGGACACAATAACAAAAAGTCACACAAACAGTACATAGACCAACCTTGGTTCTTTGAACCATGTTTATGCTTTTGTGTCAAGTCTTGGCTAGGAGGCTGTCACAACCATCAAGTTTTAAGATACAAACATTTTCTTGGGTTCAGTTTTTCTAGTTACTCCTAAAAGGGAACCTCACACCTCCAATGATCGAGGTACATCTCTTGTTAAGCAGTGATTCAGGGAGCAGAAGAGATCTTACGCACAGACCAACAACAAAGATATCACATTTGTCACAACAGGAAGCTCACTTGGCGCAATATTGACTGGATACATTCTCTGAAGTGAGGCAGTCTCAGACCAGCACCACTGTCTGTACAACATCTTGGCCTAGCAGGGGATTTTGATTAAGTAATGGATATGGACTTAAAGGTGTGGAACAAAAGAAATTAACATGTATTTTATATTTTCTAAACTTGGCCCCCAGATTTAGGTAATCAACAAGAATACATAGTCAGGATAAGAACATAATTGTGGATAAAGTAATGGAAACGTGTTAGTAACCAATCTTGGACCATCTGCAAAATTTCTGAATGATAAGAAGAGGGATTTTGCAAATGATGAAATCAGAGTTATGTGTGCACATATGGAAATAATAGTTAAGAATACAGTAGCAGAAAACATGAAGGAATAGCGTGTGTTCGGAACCATGCAGTAATCGAGAAAGAGGAGCTTAAGATTTTGCCAGATCAGTCAAATCGTAAATTACTGGTTGCATTCGAATAGACGATCCATGCTCGGAATTTGCTGCAGATGGTCAGTGGATATAAAGCAGCCGGGGTTAGTTTTTGGTAAAATTCTTAAGTTATAAAGCTCCAATTAAGGGAGGAAGAAAATTAACTCTACATTTTTGAATATTTTCATTTCCACAGCTGAAATACTGTGAACAGTTTGGGCCCCTTATCTAAGAAAAGACACACTGGAATTTGGAGGAAGTCGGGAGAAGGTTCATGAGGCCATTGCCAGGTACATTCAAATAAGGAGCAAGAGTAGGCCACTTGGCCCATCAAGCCTGCTCCACCATTCAACAAGATCAGGGCTGGTCTGACTTTAACCTCAACTTTACATTCCGATATTTCATGGGCCTATGGTATTGTCTCTAAACAATTAATCCAGAAACTCAGCGAATATTTTAGGGTCCATGCTTAGAATCCAACCATAGGAGATGGTGGAACTTGAATTCAATTAAAGAAAAATGTGGAATTAAGAATATTCTGGTGGCCATGAAACTGTTGCCAAGTGTTGAAAAGCCTCACCTGTACATTTAAGGTCCTGTTGGGAAGGGAATCTGCCGTTCTCACCGGGTCTGGCCTATGTGCAACTCCAGGCCCACAGCAATGTGGTTGATTCTCAATTGCCCTCTGAAATGATGGAGCAAGCACTCAGTTCAAGGACAGCTAGGGATAGTGGATAAAGAGTGGCCATTTGGTGATGCCCAAACCCCACATGCAATTTATTTTAAAAATTCTTGCAAAACTCCAATATTCTTTCGTCCCCTGACCAATCAATCTACCTCCCTCTGCCTTACAAATCTTTAACAATTCTACTTTTTGAGGAAGGGGATTCCAAAGACACACAATCCTTTGACAGAAAAAATGCTTCCTCATCTCTGTTTTAAACGGCGAGCCTTATTTTTAAATTATGATCCTTCCTCTTAGATGCTCCCACAACGGGAAACATTTATTTCATATCCACCTGATCAGGATCTCATATGTTTCTATTTAGCCCCTTCTGACTGTTTAAACTCCAAAGGATACAGGCTGAGCCTATCTAATCTTTCCTTATTGGACAATCCAGCCATTCCAGTTATCAATCGAGTAAACATTCTCTGAACTGCTTCCAACACATTAACATCCTTTCCTAAGTACAGTGACCAGTGCTATACACAGTACTCCACATGCAGTCTCACCATTCCCCTGTAGAACTTAAGCATAACCTTCCTACTCCTGCATTCAATACTACTCATAATAAAGCATAACATGCTACTTGTTTTCTTGATTACTTGCTGTGCCTTGGAGATGGTGAGGACTGCAGATTCTGAAAAGTCAGATTCCATAAGATGTCGAGCCGGAAAAAGCACAGCAGGTCAAGCAGCATGAGAGGAGCAGGAGAGTCAATGTTTCAGATAGGACCCTTCATCCGGACTTGCTGTACCTGCATATTGACCTGCTGTGATTCATGTACGGGGCACCCAGACATGTCAACATCTCCTTTCACCATTTAGAGAAGATGCTTCTTTTTATTCTTTCTGCCAAAATGGATAATTTTACACTTTTCCAGTCCATTTGCAAGATTGTTTCCTCCTCACTTAACCTATCAAATAACCATTGTAG
Organism: Chiloscyllium plagiosum; assembly: GCF_037043375.1. Classification (NCBI taxonomy): domain Eukaryota; kingdom Metazoa; phylum Chordata; class Chondrichthyes; order Orectolobiformes; family Hemiscylliidae; genus Chiloscyllium; species Chiloscyllium plagiosum. The sequence continues at coordinate 156,027,597 of NW_028270141.1, forward strand.
ACTCCCTATGTCCTCTTCTCTACGCATTGACAGGAGCTGGCTGATGAGGCAAAGTTGAACTGACTGGGGTTTAGAACAATGAGAGGCAACCTTATTGAAACATAGAAGGTTCTGAGGGGGTTGAGAGGGTTGATGTGGAAAGATTGTTTTGCCTTGTGGGAGAGTCTAGGACCCAGGAACATGATCTCAGAATAAGCTGAATCCCAGTCAGTACTGAGTTTAGAGTCATAGAGATGTACAGCATGGAAACAGACCCTTCAGTCCAACCCATCCATGCCGACCAGATATCCCAATCCAATCTACTCCCCCCTGCCAGCACCCGGCCCATATCCGTCCAAACCCTTCCTGTTCATATACCGATCCAAATGCCTCTTAAATATTGCAAATGTACCAGCCTCCACCACATCCTCTGGCAGCTCATTCCATACACATACCACCCTCTGCGTGAAAAAGTTGCCCCGTAGATCTCTTTTATATCTTTCCCCTCTCACCCAAAACCCATGCCCTCTAGTTCTGGACTCCCCGATCACAGGGAAAAGACTTATTTATCCTATCATGTCCCTCATAATTTTGTAAACCTCTATAAGGTCACCCCTCAGCCTGCGACGCTCCAGGGAAAACAGCCCCAGACTGTTCAGCCTCTCCCTGTAGCTCAGATCCTCCAACCCTGGCAACATCCTTTCTGAAGTTGAAACTTTATTGCTGGAACAGCACAGCAGGTCAGGCAGCATCCAGGGAACAGGAGATTCGACGTTTCGGGCACAGGCCCTTCTTCAGAATCCTTTCTGAACCCTTCCAAGTTTCACAACATCTTTCCGATAGGAAGGAGACCAGAATTGCACGCAATACTCCAACAGTGGCCTAACCAATGTCCTGTACAGCTGCAACATGACCTCCCAACTCCTGTACTCAATATTCTGACCAATAAAGGAAAGCATACCAAATGCCTTCTTCAGTATCCTATCTACTTGCGACTCCACTTTCAAGGAGCAATGAACCTGCACTCCAAGGTCTCTTTGTTCAGCAACACTCCCTAGGACCTTACCATTAAGTGTATACGTCCTGCTAAGATTTGTTTTCCCAAAATGCAGCACCTCGCATTTATCTGAATTAAACTCCATCAGCCACTTCTCAGCCCATTGGCCCATCTGGTCAAGATCCTGTTGTAATCTGAGGTAACCCTCTTCGCTGTCCACGACACCTCCAATTTTGGTGAGAAAAGGAGTGATTTCTTCACTGAGCAGGGAGTGAATCTGTGGAATTCTTTAACACAGAGCTGTTGCAGCTGGATCATTAATTATATTCAAGGCTGAGACAGATGGATTTTAATCAGTATGGGAATCAAGGGTCAGAGAAAAGGCAGCAAGGTGGAGTTGAGGATTAGCAGATCAGCCATTGAATGGGGGAGCAGATCAATGAAGCAGGTGGCTAAAATGTGGAACTGGGAAAAGCGCAGCAGGTCAAGCAGCAGCAGAGGAGCAGGAGAGTCAATGTTTCGGACAAGACCCTTCATCGACTCTCCTGCTCCTGTGATGCTGCTTGACCCGCTGTGCTTTTCCCAGCTCCACACTTGAACAACACTGACTTTCGAGCTTCTGCAGTCCTCACTATCTCCAAGTCAATAAACCAAATGGCCTCCCTCCAGATTGACTACCCTCAGAGAAAAAACAATCCGCATATACAGAATAATCTCGATTATCCGAACGAGACGGCCAGGGAGGATTTTGTTCAGAGAACTGACTGTTCAGATTACAGATAAAGTTTTTATGGGTCCTTGAGGTCTTGTTTGGATAATCCAAAATTCGGATAACCAAGGTTGTTCTGTATATCTGAGATGGGCAACGCCTAACTCTGAGTGGTTGCCCTCTGCTCCAAGATTCTCGCACAACGTGAAACCACATTGAACAGGGTCCACAAGGTAGGCAGACAGCAGCACACAGAGAATCCCAATAGCCTCGCAGAAGGAAGCAAGAAACTAGTCCTTATATGAGTTAACTTCCTCCTAAATAGTAAAGTTATATGGGTTCTCAGTTTAAATAGTATAGTAAATGGTAGAGCAAAAATACATGAATTGACTTCATAATGAAGGACTTCATAATGAATCGCGATACAGTAAAGATGGCAGAGCTGGTGATGGGTTGTGATTGCAGAAAGTCTAAGCTTCTGGTATCACCATGTTCCAATGTGAACTAGCTCGAGCAGCTTTTGGCTCAGATTTGGAGCTGGTGGCTGCATTGTAACACATTAGAGAGGGGAACAGTTACCTGGACACAGTGTTCCAAGAGGTGGTCACAACCCACTGAGTAGGGGGTCTTCTGACTTGGTCAGTTGGCAGGGAAAGGAGGGTGTGAGTGCAAGTGAGACAGTCTTTAATCGAAGAGCTCTTGGACAATGCAGCTTGTTTGGATGAGGATGAGAGGTGAAAAATGTGTTGCTGGAAAAGCACAGCAGGTCAGTCAGCACAAAGGAGCAGGAGAATCAACGTTTCAGGCATAAGTACTTCTTCAGGAATGGCTTCAGGAATGAGAGGTCCAGGATGCATGAGCTAACTCGCCATTGCATCATGGTACGCAAACTCATTGATGTTGGCGGAGGGAAAAGAAATGTAGGAATAGTCATGGACATTGCAGTACAAAAATGTCTACAAGCAAATCCAGATCAACTTTGGACTGAGTCTTGGGTAAGGAACTGTCTAAATCGCCAATTTGTGGAAATTTAATGTAGATTGTAATTCGTGCTTTGCTGACAGCTAAATCTACAGTTCTTAAATTTGATAGTTGGCCGTTTCTGGGCAGGCTTGTTTTGAAAGGCTGCACTGGGAGTACAGCCTCATTAAGAACTGGCTGAAGCTGGACCCTCATCTAGTGGGTGAGCTCAGCCTTGACAAACGTCCCAGAGAGACTGCAATGTTCCCTTCTAGCTGCACTGCTCCCAATGCTCACCCAACTCATTCACAGCATGTAATTCTGCTGGAAGAGAAGCACGGACCGCAGAGGGTCACATTAAAGCAAATTAGCAGGAACGCAGCTGAGCACTAGACCATAACTTGCAACACGACACGACTTAATGGACTCAGTGTGTGAGTTACAATAGAGTGCCGGGATTAACTGTGTCAGAGTGTGACTTACAATACTGTGCAGGAGTGAATGGTGTGTGAGTGTGATTTACAATAGATTGCAGGGGTTAACGGTGTGAGAGTGCGAGTTACAATAGAATGCAGGGGTTAATGGTGTGAGAGCGTGAGTTACAATAGAGTGCAGGGGTTAACGGTCTGAGAGTGTGAGTTCCAATAGAGTGCAGGGGTTAACGGTGTGAGAGCGTGAGTTACAATAGAGTGCAGGGGTTAACGGTGTGAGAGTGTGAGTTACAATACAGAGTGCAGGGGTTAACGGTGTGAGAGTGTGAGTTACAATAGAGTGCAGGGGTTAACGGTGTGAGAGTGAGAGTTACAATAGAGTGCAGGGGTTAACGGTGTGAGAGTGAGAGTTACAATAGAGTGCAGGGGTTAACGGTGTGAGAGTGTGAGTGACAATAGAGTGCAGGGGTTAACGGTGTGAGAGTGAGAGTTACAATAGAGTGCAGGGGTTAACGGTGTGAGAGTGTGAGTTACAATAGAGAGTGCAGGGGTTAACGGTGTGAGAGTGTGAGTTACAATAGAATGCAGGGGTTAACGGTGTGAGAGTGAGAGTTACAATAGAGTGCAGGGGTTAACGGTGTGAGAGTGAGAGTTACAATAGAGTGCAGGGGTTAACGGTGTGAGAGTGTGAGTGACAATAGAGTGCAGGGGTTAACGGTGTGAGAGTGAGAGTTACAATAGAGTGCAGGGGTTAATGGTGAGAGTGTAATTTACAATAGAGTGCAGGAGTTAACGGTGTGAGAGTGTGAGTTACAATAGAGTGCAGGGGTTAATGGTGTGAGAGTGTGAGTTACAATAGAGTGCAGGGGTTAACGGTGCGAGAGTGAGAGTTACAATAGAGTGCAGGTGTTAATGGTGTGAGAGTGTAATTTACAATAGAGTGCAGAGGTTAACGGTATGAGAGTGTAATTTACAATAGAGTGCAGGGGTTAACGGTGTGAGAGTGTAATTTACAATAGAGTGCAGGGGTTAACGGTGCGAGAGTGAGAGTTACAATAGAGTGCAGGGGTTAACGGTGTGAGAGTGAGAGTTACAATAGAGTGCAGAGGTTAACGGAGCGAGAGTATAATTTACAATAGAGTGCAGGAGTTAACGGTGTGAGAGTGTAATTTACAATAGAGTGCAGAGGTTAACGGTGCGACAGTGAGAGTTACAATAGAGTGCAGGGGTTAACGGTGCGAGAGTGTAATTTACAATAGAGTGCAGGGGTTAACGGTGTGAGAGTGTAATTTACAATAGAGTGCAGAGGTTAACGGTGCGAGAGTGAGAGTTACAATAGAGTGCAGGGGTTAACGGTGTGAGAGTGTAATTTACAATAGAGTGCAGAGGTTAACGGTGCGAGAGTGAGAGGTACAATAGAGTGCAGGGGTTAACGGTGTGAGAGTGAGAGTTACAATAGAATGCAGGGGTTAATGGTGTGAGAGTGTAATTTACAATAGAGTGCAGAGGTTAACGGTATGAGAGTGTAATTTACAATAGAGTGCAGGGGTTAACGGTGTGAGAGTGTAATTTACAATAGAGTGCAGGGGTTAACGGTGCGAGAGTGAGAGTTACAATAGAGTGCAGGGGTTAACGGTGTGAGAGTGTAATTTACAATAGAGTGCAGAGGTTAACGGTGCGAGAGTGAGAATTACAATAGAGTGCAGGGGTTAACGGTGTGAGAGTGTAATTTACAATAGAGTGCAGGGGTTAACGGTGCGAGAGTGAGAGTTACAATAGAGTGCAGGGGTTAACGGTGTGAGAGTGTAATTTACAATAGAGTGCAGAGGTTAACGGTGCGAGAGTGAGAGTTACAATAGAGTGCAGGGGTTAACGGTGTGAGAGTGAGAGTTACAATAGAATGCAGGGGTTAATGGTGTGAGAGTGTAATTTACAATAGAGTGCAGAGGTTAACGGTATGAGAGTGTAATTTACAATAGAGTGCAGGGGTTAACGGTGTGAGAGTGTAATTTACAATAGAGTGCAGGGGTTAACGGTGCGAGAGTGAGAGTTACAATAGAGTGCAGGGGTTAACGGTGTGAGAGTGTAATTTACAATAGAGTGCAGAGGTTAACGGTGCGAGAGTGAGAATTACAATAGAGTGCAGGGGTTAACGGTGTGAGAGTGTAATTTACAATAGAGTGCAGGGGTTAACGGTGCGAGAGTGAGAGTTACAATAGAGTGCAGGGGTTAACGGTGTGAGAGTGTAATTTACAATAGAGTGCAGAGGTTAACGGTGCGAGAGTGAGAGTTACAATAGAGTGCAGGGGTTAACGGTGTGAGAGTGAGAGTTACAATAGAGTGAGGGGTTAACGGTGTGAGAGTGTAATTTACAATAGAGTGCAGAGGTTAACGGTGTGAGAGTGTAATTTACAATAGAGTGGAGGGGTTAACGGTGTGAGAGTGAGAGTTACAATAGAGTGCAGGGGTTAACGGTGTGAGAGTGAGAGTTACAATAGAGTGCAGGGGTTAACGGTGTGAGAGTGTAATTTACAATAGAGTGCAGAGGTTAACGGTGTGAGAGTGTAATTTACAATAGAGTGCAGAGGTTAACGGTGTGAGAGTGTAATTTACAATAGAGTGGAGGGGTTAACGGTGTGAGAGTGAGAGTTACAATAGAGTGCAGGGGTTAACGGTGTGAGAGTGTGAGTGACAATAGAGTGCAGGGGTTAACGGTGTGAGAGTGAGAGTTACAATAGAGTGCAGGGGTTAATGGTGAGAGTGTAATTTACAATAGAGTGCAGGAGTTAACGGTGTGACAGTGTGAGTTACAATAGAGTGCAGGGGTTAATGGTGTGAGAGTGTGAGTTACAATAGAGTGCAGGGGTTAACGGTGTGAGAGTGAGAGTTACAATAGAGTGCAGGCGTTAATGGTGTGAGAGTGTAATATACAATAGAGTGCAGAGGTTAACGGTGTGAGAGTGTAATTTACAATAGAGTGCAGGGGTTAACGGTGCGAGAGTGAGAGTTACAATAGAGTGCAGGGGTTAATGGCGTGAGAGTGTAATTTACAATAGAGTGCAGGGGTTAACGGTGCGAGAGTGTAATTTACAATAGAGTGCAGGGGTTAACGGTGTGAGAGTGAGAGTTACAATAGAGAGTGCAGGGGTTAACGGTGTGAGAGTGTGAGTTATATTAGAGTGCAGGGGTTAACGGTGTGAGAGTGAGAGTTACAATAGAGTGCAGGTGTTAATGGTGTGAGAGTGTAATTTACAATAGAGTGCAGAGGTTAACGGTATGAGAGTGTAATTTACAATAGAGTGCAGAGGTTAACGGTATGAGAGTGTAATTTACAATAGAGTGCAGGGGTTAACGGTGTGAGAGTGTAATTTACAATAGAGTGCAGGGGTTAACGGTGCGAGAGTGAGAGTTACAATAGAGTGCAGGGGTTAACGGTGTGAGAGTGAGAGTTACAATAGAGTGCAGAGGTTAACGGAGAGAGAGTGTAATTTACAATAGAGTGCAGAGGTTAACGGTGCGAGAGTGAGAGTTACAATAGAGTGCAGGGGTTAACGGTGTGAGAGTGTAATTTACAATAGAGTGCAGAGGTTAACGGTGCGAGAGTGAGAGTTACAATAGAGTGCAGGGGTTAACGGTGTGAGAGTGAGAGTTACAATAGAATGCAGGGGTTAATGGTGTGAGAGTGTAATTTACAATAGAGTGCAGAGGTTAACGGTATGAGAGTGTAATTTACAATAGAGTGCAGGGGTTAACGGTGTGAGAGTGTAATTTACAATAGAGTGCAGGGGTTAACGGTGCGAGAGTGAGAGTTACAATAGAGTGCAGGGGTTAACGGTGTGAGAGTGTAATTTACAATAGAGTGCAGAGGTTAACGGTGCGAGAGTGAGAATTACAATAGAGTGCAGGGGTTAACGGTGTGAGAGTGTAATTTACAATAGAGTGCAGGGGTTAACGGTGCGAGAGTGAGAGTTACAATAGAGTGCAGGGGTTAACGGTGTGAGAGTGTAATTTACAATAGAGTGCAGAGGTTAACGGTGCGAGAGTGAGAGTTACAATAGAGTGCAGGGGTTAACGGTGTGAGAGTGAGAGTTACAATAGAGTGAGGGGTTAACGGTGTGAGAGTGTAATTTACAATAGAGTGCAGAGGTTAACGGTGTGAGAGTGAGAGTTACAATAGAGTGCAGGGGTTAACGGTGTGAGAGTGAGAGTTACAATAGAGTGCAGAGGTTAACGGTGTGAGAGTGTGAGTTACAATAGAGTGCAGGGGTTAACGGTGCAAGAGTGAGAGTTACAATAGAGTGCAGGGGTTAACGGTGTGAGAGTGTGAGTTACAATAGAGTGCAGGGGTTAATGGTGTGAGAGTGTAATTTACAATAGAGTGCAGGGGTTAACGGTGCGAGAGTGTGTGTTACAATAGAATGCAGGGGTTAACGGTGCGAGAGTGAGAGTTACAATAGAGTGCAGGGGTTAACAGTGTGAGAGTTTGAGTTACAATAGAGTGCAGGGGTTAACGGTGTGAGAGTGTAATTTACAATAGAGTGCAGGGGTTAACGGTGCGAGAGTGTGAGTTACAATAGAGTGCAGGGGTTATCGGTGTGAGAGTGAGAGTTACAATAGAGTGCAGGGGTTAACGGTGTGAGAGTGTAATTTACAATAGAGTGCAGGGGTTAACGGTGTGAGAGTGTAATTTACAATAGAGTGCAGGGGTTAACGGTGCGAGAGTGTAATTTACATTAGAGTGCAGGGGTTAACGGTGTGAGAGTGAGAGTTACAATAGAGTGTAGGGATTAATGGTGTGAGAGTGTAATTTACAATAGAATGCAGGGGTTAACAATGTGAGAGTGTGAGTTACAATAGAGTGCAGGGGTTAATGGTGTGAGAGTGAGAGTTACAATAGAGTGCAGAGGTTAACGGTGCGAGAGAGTGTGAGTTACAATAGAATGCAGGGGTTAATGGTGTGAGAGTGTGAGTTACAATAGAGTGCAGGGGTTAACAGTGGGAGAGTGTAATTTACAATAGAGTGCAGGGGTTAACAGTTAGAGAGTGAGAGTTACAATAGAGTGCAGGGGTTAACGGTGCGAGAGAGTGTGAGTTACAATAGAGTGCAGGGGTTAATGGTGTGAGAGTGTAATTTACAATAGAGTGCAGGAGTTAAGGGTGTGAGAGTGTGAGTTACAATAGAGTGCAGGGGTTAACGGTGCGAGAGTGAGAATTACAGTAGAATGCAGGGGTTAACGGTGTGAGAGTGTAATTTACAATAGAGTGCAGGAGTTAAGGGTGTGAGAGTGAGAGTTACAATAGAGAGCAGGGGTTAACGGTCTGAGAGTGTGAGTTACAATAGAGTGCAGGGGTTAACAGTGTGAGAGTGTGAGTTACAATAGAGTGCAGGGGTTAATGGTGTGAGAGTGTAATTTACAAAAGAGTGCAGGGGTTAACGGTGTGAGAGTGAGAGTTACAATAGAGTGTAGGGATTAATGGTGTGAGAGTGTAATTTACAATAGAATGCAGGGGTTAACGGTGTGAGAGTGAGAGTTACAATAGAGTGCAGGGATTAATGGTGTGAGAGTGTAATTTACAATAGAGTGGAGGGGTTAACGGTGCGAGAGAGTGTGAGTTACAATAGAGTGCAGGGGTTAATGGTGTGAGAGTGTAATTTACAAAAGAGTGCAGGGGTTAACGGTGTGAGAGTGAGAGTTACAATAGAGTGTAGGGATTAATGGTGTGAGAGTGTAATTTACAATAGAATGCAGGGGTTAACAATGTGAGAGTGTGAGTTACAATAGAGTGCAGGGGTTAATGGTGTGAGAGTGAGAGTTACAATAGAGTGCAGAGGTTAACGGTGCGAGAGAGTGTGAGTTACAATAGAATGCAGGGGTTAATGGTGTGAGAGTGTGAGTTACAATAGAGTGCAGGGGTTAACAGTGGGAGAGTGTAATTTACAATAGAGTGCAGGGGTTAACAGTTAGAGAGTGAGAGTTACAATAGAGTGCAGGGGTTAACGGTGCGAGAGAGTGTGAGTTACAATAGAGTGCAGGGGTTAATGGTGTGAGAGTGTAATTTACAATAGAGTGCAGGAGTTAAGGGTGTGAGAGTGTGAGTTACAATAGAGTGCAGGGGTTAACGGTGCGAGAGTGAGAATTACAGTAGAATGCAGGGGTTAACGGTGTGAGAGTGTAATTTACAATAGAGTGCAGGAGTTAAGGGTGTGAGAGTGAGAGTTACAATAGAGAGCAGGGGTTAACGGTCTGAGAGTGTGAGTTACAATAGAGTGCAGGGGTTAACAGTGTGAGAGTGTGAGTTACAATAGAGTGCAGGGGTTAATGGTGTGAGAGTGTAATTTACAAAAGAGTGCAGAGGTTAACGGTGTGAGAGAGAGAGTTACAATAGAGTGTAGGGATTAATGGTGTGAGAGTGTAATTTACAATAGAATGCAGGGGTTAACAATGTGAGAGTGTGAGTTACAATAGAGTGCAGGGGTTAATGGTGTGAGAGTGAGAGTTACAATAGAGTGCAGAGGTTAACGGTGCGAGAGAGTGTGAGTTACAATAGAATGCAGGGGTTAATGGTGTGAGAGTGTGAGTTACAATAGAGTGCAGGGGTTAACAGTGGGAGAGTGTAATTTACAATAGAGTGCAGGGGTTAACAGTTAGAGAGTGAGAGTTACAATAGAGTGCAGGGGTTAACGGTGCGAGAGAGTGTGAGTTACAATAGAGTGCAGGGGTTAATGGTGTGAGAGTGTAATTTACAATAGAGTGCAGGAGTTAAGGGTGTGAGAGTGTGAGTTACAATAGAGTGCAGGGGTTAACGGTGCGAGAGTGAGAATTACAGTAGAATGCAGGGGTTAACGGTGTGAGAGTGTAATTTACAATAGAGTGCAGGAGTTAAGGGTGTGAGAGTGAGAGTTACAATAGAGAGCAGGGGTTAACGGTCTGAGAGTGTGAGTTACAATAGAGTGCAGGGGTTAACAGTGTGAGAGTGTGAGTTACAATAGAGTGCAGGGGTTAATGGTGTGAGAGTGTAATTTACAAAAGAGTGCAGGGCTTAACGGTGTGAGAGTGAGAGTTACAATAGAGTGTAGGGATTAATGGTGTGAGAGTGTAATTTACAATAGAGTGCAGAGGTTAACGGTGCGAGAGTGAGAGTTACAATAGAGTGCAGGGGTTAACGGTGTGAGAGTGAGAGTTACAATAGAATGCAGGGGTTAATGGTGTGAGAGTGTAATTTACAATAGAGTGCAGAGGTTAACGGTATGAGAGTGTAATTTACAATAGAGTGCAGGGGTTAACGGTGTGAGAGTGTAATTTACAATAGAGTGCAGGGGTTAACGGTGCGAGAGTGAGAGTTACAATAGAGTGCAGGGGTTAACAGTGTGAGAGTGTGAGTTACAATAGAGTGCAGGGGTTAATGGTGTGAGAGTGTAATTTACAATAGAGTGCAGAGGTTAACGGTGCGAGAGTGAGAGTTACAATAGAGTGCAGGGGTTAACGGTGTGAGAGTGTAATTTACAATAGAGTGCAGAGGTTAACGGTGCGAGAGTGAGAGTTACAATAGAGTGCAGGGGTTAACGGTGTGAGAGTGAGAGTTACAATAGAATGCAGGGGTTAATGGTGTGAGAGTGTAATTTACAATAGAGTGCAGAGGTTAACGGTATGAGAGTGTAATTTACAATAGAGTGCAGGGGTTAACGGTGTGAGAGAGTAATTTACAATAGAGTGTAGGGGTTAACGGTGCGAGAGTGAGAGTTACAATAGAGTGCAGGGGTTAACGGTGTGAGAGTGTAATTTACAATAGAGTGCAGAGGTTAACGGTGCGAGAGTGAGAATTACAATAGAGTGCAGGGGTTAACGGTGTGAGAGTGTAATTTACAATAGAGTGCAGGGGTTAACGGTGCGAGAGTGAGAGTTACAATAGAGTGCAGGGGTTAACGGTGTGAGAGTGTAATTTACAATAGAGTGCAGAGGTTAACGGTGCGAGAGTGAGAGTTACAATAGAGTGCAGGGGTTAACGGTGTGAGAGTGAGAGTTACAATAGAGTGAGGGGTTAACGGTGTGAGAGTGTAATTTACAATAGAGTGCAGAGGTTAACGGTGTGAGAGTGTAATTTACAATAGAGTGGAGGGGTTAACGGTGTGAGAGTGAGAGTTACAATAGAGTGCAGGGGTTAACGGTGTGAGAGTGAGAGTTACAATAGAGTGCAGAGGTTAACGGTGTGAGAGTGTGAGTTACAATAGAGTGCAGGGGTTAACGGTGCAAGAGTGAGAGTTACAATAGAGTGCAGGGGTTAACGGTGTGAGAGTATGAGTTACAATAGAGTGCAGGGGTTAATGGTGTGAGAGAGTAATTTACAATAGAGTGCAGGGGTTAACGGTGCGAGAGTGTAATTTACAATAGAGTGCAGGGGTTAACGGTGTGAGAGTGAGAGTTACAATAGAGAGTGCAGGGGTTAACGGTGTGAGAGTGTGAGTTATATTAGAGTGCAGGGGTTAACGGTGTGAGAGTGAGAGTTACAATAGAGTGCAGGTGTTAATGGTGTGAGAGTGTAATTTACAATAGAGTGCAGAGGTTAACGGTATGAGAGTGTAATTTACAATAGAGTGCAGAGGTTAACGGTATGAGAGTGTAATTTACAATAGAGTGCAGGGGTTAACGGTGTGAGAGTGTAATTTACAATAGAGTGCAGGGGTTAACGGTGCGAGAGTGAGAGTTACAATAGAGTGCAGGGGTTAACGGTGTGAGAGTGAGAGTTACAATAGAGTGCAGAGGTTAACGGAGAGAGAGTGTAATTTACAATAGAGTGCAGAGGTTAACGGTGCGAGAGTGAGAGTTACAATAGAGTGGAGGGGTTAACGGTGTGAGAGTGTAATTTACAATAGAGTGCAGAGGTTAACGGTGCGAGAGTGAGAGTTACAATAGAGTGCAGGGGTTAACGGTGTGAGAGTGAGAGTTACAATAGAATGCAGGGGTTAATGGTGTGAGAGTGTAATTTACAATAGAGTGCAGAGGTTAACGGTATGAGAGTGTAATTTACAATAGAGTGCAGGGGTTAACGGTGTGAGAGTGTAATTTACAATAGAGTGCAGGGGTTAACGGTGCGAGAGTGAGAGTTACAATAGAGTGCAGGGGTTAACGGTGTGAGAGTGTAATTTACAATAGAGTGCAGAGGTTAACGGTGCGAGAGTGAGAATTACAATAGAGTGCAGGGGTTAACGGTGTGAGAGTGTAATTTACAATAGAGTGCAGGGGTTAACGGTGCGAGAGTGAGAGTTACAATAGAGTGCAGGGGTTAACGGTGTGAGAGTGTAATTTACAATAGAGTGCAGAGGTTAACGGTGCGAGAGTGAGAGTTACAATAGAGTGCAGGGGTTAACGGTGTGAGAGTGAGAGTTACAATAGAGTGAGGGGTTAACGGTGTGAGAGTGTAATTTACAATAGAGTGCAGAGGTTAACGGTGTGAGAGTGTAATTTACAATAGAGTGGAGGGGTTAACGGTGTGAGAGTGAGAGTTACAATAGAGTGCAGGGGTTAACGGTGTGAGAGTGAGAGTTACAATAGAGTGCAGAGGTTAACGGTGTGAGAGTGTGAGTTACAATAGAGTGCAGGGGTTAACGGTGCAAGAGTGAGAGTTACAATAGAGTGCAGGGGTTAACGGTGTGAGAGTGTGAGTTACAATAGAGTGCAGGGGTTAATGGTGTGAGAGTGTAATTTACAATAGAGTGCAGGGGTTAACGGTGCGAGAGTGTGTGTTACAATAGAATGCAGGGGTTAACGGTGCGAGAGTGAGAGTTACAATAGAGTGCAGGGGTTAACAGTGTGAGAGTTTGAGTTACAATAGAGTGCAGGGGTTAACGGTGTGAGAGTGTAATTTACAATAGAGTGCAGGGGTTAACGGTGCGAGAGTGTGAGTTACAATAGAGTGCAGGGGTTATCGGTGTGAGAGTGAGAGTTACAATAGAGTGCAGGGGTTAACGGTGTGAGAGTGTAATTTACAATAGAGTGCAGGGGTTAACGGTGTGAGAGTGTAATTTACAATAGAGTGCAGGGGTTAACGGTGCGAGAGTGTAATTTACATTAGAGTGCAGGGGTTAACGGTGTGAGAGTGAGAGTTACAATAGAGTGTAGGGATTAATGGTGTGAGAGTGTAATTTACAATAGAATGCAGGGGTTAACAATGTGAGAGTGTGAGTTACAATAGAGTGCAGGGGTTAATGGTGTGAGAGTGAGAGTTACAATAGAGTGCAGAGGTTAACGGTGCGAGAGAGTGTGAGTTACAATAGAATGCAGGGGTTAATGGTGTGAGAGTGTGAGTTACAATAGAGTGCAGGGGTTAACAGTGGGAGAGTGTAATTTACAATAGAGTGCAGGGGTTAACAGTTAGAGAGTGAGAGTTACAATAGAGTGCAGGGGTTAACGGTGCGAGAGAGTGTGAGTTACAATAGAGTGCAGGGGTTAATGGTGTGAGAGTGTAATTTACAATAGAGTGCAGGAGTTAAGGGTGTGAGAGTGTGAGTTACAATAGAGTGCAGGGGTTAACGGTGCGAGAGTGAGAATTACAGTAGAATGCAGGGGTTAACGGTGTGAGAGTGTAATTTACAATAGAGTGCAGGAGTTAAGGGTGTGAGAGTGAGAGTTACAATAGAGAGCAGGGGTTAACGGTCTGAGAGTGTGAGTTACAATAGAGTGCAGGGGTTAACAGTGTGAGAGTGTGAGTTACAATAGAGTGCAGGGGTTAATGGTGTGAGAGTGTAATTTACAAAAGAGTGCAGGGGTTAACGGTGTGAGAGTGAGAGTTACAATAGAGTGTAGGGATTAATGGTGTGAGAGTGTAATTTACAATAGAATGCAGGGGTTAACGGTGTGAGAGTGAGAGTTACAATAGAGTGCAGGGATTAATGGTGTGAGAGTGTAATTTACAATAGAGTGGAGGGGTTAACGGTGCGAGAGAGTGTGAGTTACAATAGAGTGCAGGGGTTAATGGTGTGAGAGTGTAATTTACAAAAGAGTGCAGGGGTTAACGGTGTGAGAGTGAGAGTTACAATAGAGTGTAGGGATTAATGGTGTGAGAGTGTAATTTACAATAGAATGCAGGGGTTAACAATGTGAGAGTGTGAGTTACAATAGAGTGCAGGGGTTAATGGTGTGAGAGTGAGAGTTACAATAGAGTGCAGAGGTTAACGGTGCGAGAGAGTGTGAGTTACAATAGAATGCAGGGGTTAATGGTGTGAGAGTGTGAGTTACAATAGAGTGCAGGGGTTAACAGTGGGAGAGTGTAATTTACAATAGAGTGCAGGGGTTAACAGTTAGAGAGTGAGAGTTACAATAGAGTGCAGGGGTTAACGGTGCGAGAGAGTGTGAGTTACAATAGAGTGCAGGGGTTAATGGTGTGAGAGTGTAATTTACAATAGAGTGCAGGAGTTAAGGGTGTGAGAGTGTGAGTTACAATAGAGTGCAGGGGTTAACGGTGCGAGAGTGAGAATTACAGTAGAATGCAGGGGTTAACGGTGTGAGAGTGTAATTTACAATAGAGTGCAGGAGTTAAGGGTGTGAGAGTGAGAGTTACAATAGAGAGCAGGGGTTAACGGTCTGAGAGTGTGAGTTACAATAGAGTGCAGGGGTTAACAGTGTGAGAGTGTGAGTTACAATAGAGTGCAGGGGTTAATGGTGTGAGAGTGTAATTTACAAAAGAGTGCAGGGGTTAACGGTGTGAGAGTGAGAGTTACAATAGAGTGTAGGGATTAATGGTGTGAGAGTGTAATTTACAATAGAATGCAGGGGTTAACGGTGTGAGAGTGAGAGTTACAATAGAGTGCAGGGATTAATGGTGTGAGAGTGTAATTTACAATAGAGTGGAGGGGTTAACGGTGCGAGAGAGTGTGAGTTACAATAGAGTGCAGGGGTTAATGGTGTGAGAGTGTAATTTACAAAAGAGTGCAGGGGTTAACGGTGTGAGAGTGAGAGTTACAATAGAGTGTAGGGATTAATGGTGTGAGAGTGTAATTTACAATAGAATGCAGGGGTTAACAATGTGAGAGTGTGAGTTACAATAGAGTGCAGGGGTTAATGGTGTGAGAGTGAGAGTTACAATAGAGTGCAGAGGTTAACGGTGCGAGAGAGTGTGAGTTACAATAGAATGCAGGGGTTAATGGTGTGAGAGTGTGAGTTACAATAGAGTGCAGGGGTTAACAGTGGGAGAGTGTAATTTACAATAGAGTGCAGGGGTTAACAGTTAGAGAGTGAGAGTTACAATAGAGTGCAGGGGTTAACGGTGCGAGAGAGTGTGAGTTACAATAGAGTGCAGGGGTTAATGGTGTGAGAGTGTAATTTACAATAGAGTGCAGGAGTTAAGGGTGTGAGAGTGTGAGTTACAATAGAGTGCAGGGGTTAACGGTGCGAGAGTGAGAATTACAGTAGAATGCAGGGGTTAACGGTGTGAGAGTGTAATTTACAATAGAGTGCAGGAGTTAAGGGTGTGAGAGTGAGAGTTACAATAGAGAGCAGGGGTTAACGGTCTGAGAGTGTGAGTTACAATAGAGTGCAGGGGTTAACAGTGTGAGAGTGTGAGTTACAATAGAGTGCAGGGGTTAATGGTGTGAGAGTGTAATTTACAAAACAGTGCAGAGGTTAACGGTGTGAGAGTGAGAGTTACAATAGAGTGTAGGGATTAATGGTGTGAGAGTGTAATTTACAATAGAATGCAGGGGTTAACAATGTGAGAGTGTGAGTTACAATAGAGTGCAGGGGTTAATGGTGTGAGAGTGAGAGTTACAATAGAGTGCAGAGGTTAACGGTGCGAGAGAGTGTGAGTTACAATAGAATGCAGGGGTTAATGGTGTGAGAGTGTGAGTTACAATAGAGTGCAGGGGTTAACAGTGGGAGAGTGTAATTTACAATAGAGTGCAGGGGTTAACAGTTAGAGAGTGAGAGTTACAATAGAGTGCAGGGGTTAACGGTGCGAGAGAGTGTGAGTTACAATAGAGTGCAGGGGTTAATGGTGTGAGAGTGTAATTTACAATAGAGTGCAGGAGTTAAGGGTGTGAGAGTGTGAGTTACAATAGAGTGCAGGGGTTAACGGTGCGAGAGTGAGAATTACAGTAGAATGCAGGGGTTAACGGTGTGAGAGTGTAATTTACAATAGAGTGCAGGAGTTAAGGGTGTGAGAGTGAGAGTTACAATAGAGAGCAGGGGTTAACGGTCTGAGAGTTTGAGTTACAATAGAGTGCAGGGGTTAACAGTGTGAGAGTGTGAGTTACAATAGAGTGCAGGGGTTAATGGTGTGAGAGTGTAATTTACAAAAGAGTGCAGGGCTTAACGGTGTGAGAGTGAGAGTTACAATAGAGTGTAGGGATTAATGGTGTGAGAGTGTAATTTACAATAGAGTGCAGAGGTTAACGGTGCGAGAGTGAGAGTTACAATAGAGTGCAGGGGTTAACGGTGTGAGAGTGAGAGTTACAATAGAATGCAGGGGTTAATGGTGTGAGAGTGTAATTTACAATAGAGTGCAGAGGTTAACGGTATGAGAGTGTAATTTACAATAGAGTGCAGGGGTTAACGGTGTGAGAGTGTAATTTACAATAGAGTGCAGGGGTTAACGGTGCGAGAGTGAGAGTTACAATAGAGTGCAGGGGTTAACGGTGTGAGAGTGTAATTTACAATAGAGTGCAGAGGTTAACGGTGCGAGAGTGAGAATTACAATAGAGTGCAGGGGTTAACGGTGTGAGAGTGTAATTTACAATAGAGTGCAGGGGTTAACGGTGCGAGAGTGAGAGTTACAATAGAGTGCAGGGGTTAACGGTGTGAGAGTGTAATTTACAATAGAGTGCAGAGGTTAACGGTGCGAGAGTGAGAGTTACAATAGAGTGCAGGGGTTAACGGTGTGAGAGTGAGAGTTACAATAGAGTGAGGGGTTAACGGTGTGAGAGTGTAATTTACAATAGAGTGCAGAGGTTAACGGTGTGAGAGTGTAATTTACAATAGAGTGGAGGGGTTAACGGTGTGAGAGTGAGAGTTACAATAGAGTGCAGGGGTTAACGGTGTGAGAGTGAGAGTTACAATAGAGTGCAGAGGTTAACGGTGTGAGAGTGTGAGTTACAATAGAGTGCAGGGGTTAACGGTGCAAGAGTGAGAGTTACAATAGAGTGCAGGGGTTAACGGTGTGAGAGTGTGAGTTACAATAGAGTGCAGGGGTTAATGGTGTGAGAGTGTAATTTACAATAGAGTGCAGGGGTTAACGGTGCGAGAGTGTGTGTTACAATAGAATGCAGGGGTTAACGGTGCGAGAGTGAGAGTTACAATAGAGTGCAGGGGTTAACAGTGTGAGAGTTTGAGTTACAATAGAGTGCAGGGGTTAACGGTGTGAGAGTGTAATTTACAATAGAGTGCAGGGGTTAACGGTGCGAGAGTGTGAGTTACAATAGAGTGCAGGGGTTATCGGTGTGAGAGTGAGAGTTACAATAGAGTGCAGGGGTTAACGGTGTGAGAGTGTAATTTACAATAGAGTGCAGGGGTTAACGGTGTGAGAGTGTAATTTACAATAGAGTGCAGGGGTTAACGGTGCGAGAGTGTAATTTACATTAGAGTGCAGGGGTTAACGGTGTGAGAGTGAGAGTTACAATAGAGTGTAGGGATTAATGGTGTGAGAGTGTAATTTACAATAGAATGCAAGGGTTAACAATGTGAGAGTGTGAGTTACAATAGAGTGCAGGGGTTAATGGTGTGAGAGTGAGAGTTACAATAGAGTGCAGAGGTTAACGGTGCGAGAGAGTGTGAGTTACAATAGAATGCAGGGGTTAATGGTGTGAGAGTGTGAGTTACAATAGAGTGCAGGGGTTAACAGTGGGAGAGTGTAATTTACAATAGAGTGCAGGGGTTAACAGTTAGAGAGTGAGAGTTACAATAGAGTGCAGGGGTTAACGGTGCGAGAGAGTGTGAGTTACAATAGAGTGCAGGGGTTAATGGTGTGAGAGTGTAATTTACAATAGAGTGCAGGAGTTAAGGGTGTGAGAGTGTGAGTTACAATAGAGTGCAGGGGTTAACGGTGCGAGAGTGAGAATTACAGTAGAATGCAGGGGTTAACGGTGTGAGAGTGTAATTTACAATAGAGTGCAGGAGTTAAGGGTGTGAGAGTGAGAGTTACAATAGAGAGCAGGGGTTAACGGTCTGAGAGTGTGAGTTACAATAGAGTGCAGGGGTTAACAGTGTGAGAGTGTGAGTTACAATAGAGTGCAGGGGTTAATGGTGTGAGAGTGTAATTTACAAAAGAGTGCAGGGGTTAACGGTGTGAGAGTGAGAGTTACAATAGAGTGTAGGGATTAATGGTGTGAGAGTGTAATTTACAATAGAATGCAGGGGTTAACGGTGTGAGAGTGAGAGTTACAATAGAGTGCAGGGATTAATGGTGTGAGAGTGTAATTTACAATAGAGTGGAGGGGTTAACGGTGCGAGAGAGTGTGAGTTACAATAGAGTGCAGGGGTTAATGGTGTGAGAGTGTAATTTACAAAAGAGTGCAGGGGTTAACGGTGTGAGAGTGAGAGTTACAATAGAGTGTAGGGATTAATGGTGTGAGAGTGTAATTTACAATAGAATGCAGGGGTTAACAATGTGAGAGTGTGAGTTACAATAGAGTGCAGGGGTTAATGGTGTGAGAGTGAGAGTTACAATAGAGTGCAGAGGTTAACGGTGCGAGAGAGTGTGAGTTACAATAGAATGCAGGGGTTAATGGTGTGAGAGTGTGAGTTACAATAGAGTGCAGGGGTTAACAGTGGGAGAGTGTAATTTACAATAGAGTGCAGGGGTTAACAGTATGAGAGTGAGAGTTACAATAGAGTGCAGGGGTTAACGGTGCGAGAGAGTGTGAGTTACAATAGAGTGCAGGGGTTAATGGTGTGAGAGTGTAATTTACAATAGAGTGCAGGAGTTAAGGGTGTGAGAGTGTGAGTTACAATAGAGTGCAGGGGTTAACGGTGCGAGAGTGAGAATTACAGTAGAATGCAGGGGTTAACGGTGTGAGAGTGTAATTTACAATAGAGTGCAGGAGTTAAGGGTGTGAGAGTGAGAGTTACAATAGAGAGCAGGGGTTAACGGTCTGAGAGTGTGAGTTACAATAGAGTGCAGGGGTTAACAGTGTGAGAGTGTGAGTTACAATAGAGTGCAGGGGTTAATGGTGTGAGAGTGTAATTTACAAAAGAGTGCAGGGGTTAACGGTGTGAGAGTGAGAGTTACAATAGAGTGTAGGGATTAATGGTGTGAGAGTGTAATTTACAATAGAATGCAGGGGTTAACGGTGTGAGAGTGAGAGTTACAATAGAGTGCAGGGATTAATGGTGTGAGAGTGTAATTTACAATAGAGTGGAGGGGTTAACGGTGCGAGAGAGTGTGAGTTACAATAGAGTGCAGGGGTTAATGGTGTGAGAGTGTAATTTACAAAAGAGTGCAGGGGTTAACGGTGTGAGAGTGAGAGTTACAATAGAGTGTAGGGATTAATGGTGTGAGAGTGTAATTTACAATAGAATGCAGGGGTTAACAATGTGAGAGTGTGAGTTACAATAGAGTGCAGGGGTTAATGGTGTGAGAGTGAGAGTTACAATAGAGTGCAGAGGTTAACGGTGCGAGAGAGTGTGAGTTACAATAGAATGCAGGGGTTAATGGTGTGAGAGTGTGAGTTACAATAGAGTGCAGGGGTTAACAGTGGGAGAGTGTAATTTACAATAGAGTGCAGGGGTTAACAGTTAGAGAGTGAGAGTTACAATAGAGTGCAGGGGTTAACGGTGCGAGAGAGTGTGAGTTACAATAGAGTGCAGGGGTTAATGGTGTGAGAGTGTAATTTACAATAGAGTGCAGGAGTTAAGGGTGTGAGAGTGTGAGTTACAATAGAGTGCAGGGGTTAACGGTGCGAGAGTGAGAATTACAGTAGAATGCAGGGGTTAACGGTGTGAGAGTGTAATTTACAATAGAGTGCAGGAGTTAAGGGTGTGAGAGTGAGAGTTACAATAGAGAGCAGGGGTTAACGGTCTGAGAGTGTGAGTTACAATAGAGTGCAGGGGTTAACAGTGTGAGAGTGTGAGTTACAATAGAGTGCAGGGGTTAATGGTGTGAGAGTGTAATTTACAAAAGAGTGCAGAGGTTAACGGTGTGAGAGTGAGAGTTACAATAGAGTGTAGGGATTAATGGTGTGAGAGTGTAATTTACAATAGAATGCAGGGGTTAACAATGTGAGAGTGTGAGTTACAATAGAGTTCAGGGGTTAATGGTGTGAGAGTGAGAGTTACAATAGAGTGCAGAGGTTAACGGTGCGAGAGAGTGTGAGTTACAATAGAATGCAGGGGTTAATGGTGTGAGAGTGTGAGTTACAATAGAGTGCAGGGGTTAACAGTGGGAGAGTGTAATTTACAATAGAGTGCAGGGGTTAACAGTTAGAGAGTGAGAGTTACAATAGAGTGCAGGGGTTAACGGTGCGAGAGAGTGTGAGTTACAATAGAGTGCAGGGGTTAATGGTGTGAGAGTGTAATTTACAATAGAGTGCAGGAGTTAAGGGTGTGAGAGTGTGAGTTACAATAGAGTGCAGGGGTTAACGGTGCGAGAGTGAGAATTACAGTAGAATGCAGGGGTTAACGGTGTGAGAGTGTAATTTACAATAGAGTGCAGGAGTTAAGGGTGTGAGAGTGAGAGTTACAATAGAGAGCAGGGGTTAACGGTCTGAGAGTGTGAGTTACAATAGAGTGCAGGGGTTAACAGTGTGAGAGTGTGAGTTACAATAGAGTGCAGGGGTTAATGGTGTGAGAGTGTAATTTACAAAAGAGTGCAGGGCTTAACGGTGTGAGAGTGAGAGTTACAATAGAGTGTAGGGATTAATGGTGTGAGAGTGTAATTTACAATAGAATGCAGGGGTTAACAATGTGAGAGTATGAGTTACAATAGAGTGCAGGGGTTAATGGTGTGAGAGTGAGAGTTACAATAGAGTGCAGAGGTTAACGGTGCGAGAGAGTGTGAGTTACAATAGAATGCAGGGGTTAATGGTGTGAGAGTGTAATTTACAATAGAGTGCAGGGGTTAACAGTATGAGAGTGAGAGTTACAATAGAGTGCAGGGGTTAACGGTGCGAGAGAGTGTGAGTTACAATAGAGTGCAGGGGTTAATGGTGTGAGAGTGTAATTTACAATAGAGTGCAGGAGTTATGAGACCGAGACCCCATTGATGGGACTGAGACCACATTGATGCGACTGAGACCACAGTGATGGGACCAAGACCCTATTGATGGGACCGAGACCCTATTGATGGGACCGAGACCACAATGTTGGGACTGAGACCACAGTGATGGGACTGAGACCACATTGACGGGACCGAGACCACAGTGATGGGACCGAGACCACATTGATGGGACCGAGACCACAGTGATGGGACCGAGACCGCATTGATGGGACCGAGACCCTATTGATGGGATTGAGACCACATTGATGGGACTGAGACCACAGGGATGGGACTGAGACCACAGTGATGGGACTGAGACCCTATTGATGGGAGCGAGACCCTAATGATGGGACCGAGACCCTATTGAAGGGAGCGAGACCCTATTGATGGTAGTGAGACCACAGTGATGGGACCGAGACCCCATTGATGGGACTGAGACAACAGTGATGGGACCGAGACCCTATTGATGGGACCGAGACCACAGTGTTGGGACTGAGACCACAGTGATGGGACTGAGACCCTATTGATGGGAGCGAGACCCTAATGATGGGACCGAGACCCTAATGATGGGACCGAGACCCTATTGAAGGGAGCGAGACCCTATTGATGGTAGTGAGACCACAGTGATGGGACCGAGACCCCATTGATGGGACTTAGACAACAGTGATGGGACCGAGACCCTATTGATGGGACCGAGACCACAGTGTTGGGACTGAGACCACAGTGATGGGACTGAGACCCCATTGATGGGAGCGAGACCACATTGATGGGACCGAGACCACAGTGATGGGACCGAGACCACAGTGATGGGACCGAGACCACAGTGTTGGGACTGAGACCACAGTGACGGGACCGAGACCACATTGACGGGACCGAGACCACAGTGATGGGACCGAGACCATATTGATGGAACCGGGACCCTATTGATGGGAGCGAGACCCTATTGATGGGACCGAGAACCTATTGATGGGACCGAGACCCCATTGATGGGACTGAGACCCCATTGATGGGACTGAGACCACATTGATGGGACCGAGACCCTATTGAAGGGATTGAGACCACATTGATGAGACTGAGACTGCAGTGATGGGACCGAGACCCTATTAATGGGATTGAGACCACATTGATGGGACTGAGACCACAGGGATGGGACTGAGACCACATTGATGGGACCGTGACCCTATTGATGGAACCGAGACCCTATTGATGGGAACGAGACCCTATTGATGGGATCGAGAACCTATTGATGGGACCGAGACGCTATTGATGGAACCGAGACCCCATTGATGGGACCGAGACCCCATTGATGTGACTGAGACCACATTGATGGGACCGAGACCCTATTGATGGGACCGAGACCACATTGATGGTTCTGAGACCACATTGATGGGACTGAGACCACAGTGATGGGACTGAGACCACAGTGATGGGACTGAGACCCCATTAATGGGACCGAGACAACAGTGATGGGACTGAGACCACATTGATGGGACTGAGACCCCATTGATGGGACCGAGACCCTATTGATGGGACTGAAACCACAGTGATGGGACTGAGATCACAGTGATGGGTCTGAGACCACAGTGATGGGAGCAATACCACATTGATAGGACCGAGACCACATTGATGGGACTGAGACCACATTGATGGGAGCGAGACCACAATGATGGGACCGAGACCACATTGATGGGAGCGAGACCACAGTGACGGGACCGAGACCACAGTGACGGGACCGAGACCACAGTGACGGGACCGAGACCACAGTGATGGGACCGAGACCACAGTGATGGGACTGAGACCACAGTGATGGGACTGAGACCACACTGATGGGAGCGAGACCACATTGATGGGAGCGAGACCCCATTGATGGGACTGAGACCACAGTGATGGGACCGAGACCCCATTGATGGGAGCGAGACCCGATTGATGGGAGCGAGGCCACACTGATGGGACCGAGACCCCATTGATGGGACCGAGACCCTATTGATGGGACTGAGACCACAGTGATGGGACTGAGACCACATTGATGGGACCGAGACCACATTGATGGGAGCGAGACCATAGTGATGGGACTGAGACACCATTGATGGGACCGAGACCCCATTGATGGGACCGAGACCCCATTGATGGGACTGAGACCCCATTGATGCGACTGAGACCCCATTGATGGGACTGAGACCACAGTGATGGGACCGAGACCCTATTGATGGGAGCGAGACCACATTGATGGGACTGAGACCCCATTGATGGGACTGAGACCCCATTGATGCGACTGAGACCCCATTGATGGGACTGAGACCACAGTGATGGGACTGAGACCACATTGATGGGACTGAGACCCCATTGATGGGACTTAGACAACAGTGATGGGACCGAGACCCTATTGATGGGACCGAGACCACAGTGTTGGGACTGAGACCACAGTGATGGGACTGAGACCCCATTGATGGGAGCGAGACCACATTGATGGGACCGAGACCACAGTGATGGGACCGAGACCACAGTGATGGGACCGAGACCACAGTGTTGGGACTGAGACCACAGTGACGGGACCGAGACCACATTGACGGGACCGAGACCACAGTGATGGGACCGAGACCATATTGATGGAACCGGGACCCTATTGATGGGAGCGAGACCCTATTGATGGGACCGAGAACCTATTGATGGGACCGAGACCCCATTGATGGGACTGAGACCCCATTGATGGGACTGAGACCACATTGATGGGACCGAGACCCTATTGAAGGGATTGAGACCACATTGATGAGACTGAAACTGCAGTGATGGGACCGAGACCCTATTAATGGGATTGAGACCACATTGATGGGACTGAGACCACAGGGATGGGACTGAGACCACATTGATGGGACCGTGACCCTATTGATAGAACCGAGACCCTATTGATGGGAACGAGACCCTATTGATGGGATCGAGAACCTATTGATGGGACCGAGACGCTATTGATGGAACCGAGACCCCATTGATGGGACCGAGACCCCATTGATGTGACTGAGACCACATTGATGGGACCGAGACCCTATTGATGGGACCGAGACCACATTGATGGTTCTGAGACCACATTGATGGGACTGAGACCACAGTGATGGGACTGAGACCACAGTGATGGGACTGAGACCACAGTGATGGGACTGAGACCCCATTAATGGGACCGAGACAACAGTGATGGGACTGAGACCACATTGATGGGACTGAGACCCCATTGATGGGACCGAGACCCTATTGATGGGACTGAAACCACAGTGATGGGACTGAGATCACAGTGATGGGTCTGAGACCACAGTGATGGGAGCAATACCACATTGATAGGACCGAGACCACATTGATGGGACTGAGACCACATTGATGGGAGCGAGACCACAATGATGGGACCGAGACCACATTGATGGGAGCGAGACCACAGTGACGGGACCGAGACCACAGTGACGGGACCGAGACCACAGTGACGGGACCGAGACCACAGTGATGGGACCGAGACCACAGTGATGGGACCGAGACCACAGTGATGGGACTGAGACCACAGTGATGGGACTGAGACCACACTGATGGGAGCGAGACCACATTGATGGGAGCGAGACCCCATTGATGGGACTGAGACCACAGTTATGGGACCGAGACCCCATTGATGGGAGCGAGACCCGATTGATGGGAGCGAGGCCACACTGATGGGACCGAGACCCCATTGATGGGACCGAGACCCTATTGATGGGACTGAGACCACAGTGATGGGACTGAGACCACATTGATGGGACCGAGACCACATTGATGGGAGCGAGACCATAGTGATGGGACTGAGACACCATTGATGGGACCGAGACCCCATTGATGGGACCGAGACCCCATTGATGGGACTGAGACCCCATTGATGCGACTGAGACCCCATTGATGGGACTGAGACCACAGTGATGGGACCGAGACCCTATTGATGGGAGCGAGACCACATTGATGGGACTGAGACCCCATTGATGGGACTGAGACCCCACTGATGCGACTGAGACCCCATTGATGGGACTGAGACCACAGTGATGGGACTGAGACCACATTGATGGGACCGAGACCCTATTGATGGGACCGAGACCACATTGATGGTTCTGAGACCACATTGATGGGACTGAGACCACAGTGATGGGACTGAGACCACAGTGATGGGACTGAGACCCCATTAATGGGACCGAGACAACAGTGATGGGACTGAGACCACATTGATGGGACTGAGACCCCATTGATGGGACCGAGACCCTATTGATGGGACTGAAACCACAGTGATGGGACTGAGATCACAGTGATGGGTCTGAGACCACAGTGATGGGAGCAATACCACATTGATAGGACCGAGACCACATTGATGGGACTGAGACCACATTGATGGGAGCGAGACCACAATGATGGGACCGAGACCACATTGATGGGAGCGAGACCACAGTGACGGGACCGAGACCACAGTGACGGGACCGAGACCACAGTGACGGGACCGAGACCACAGTGATGGGACCGAGACCACAGTGATGGGACTGAGACCACAGTGATGGGACTGAGACCACACTGATGGGAGCGAGACCACATTGATGGGAGCGAGACCCCATTGATGGGACTGAGACCACAGTGATGGGACCGAGACCCCATTGATGGGAGCGAGACCCGATTGATGGGAGCGAGGCCACACTGATGGGACCGAGACCCCATTGATGGGACCGAGACCCTATTGATGGGACTGAGACCACAGTGATGGGACTGAGACCACATTGATGGGACCGAGACCACATTGATGGGAGCGAGACCATAGTGATGGGACTGAGACACCATTGATGGGACCGAGACCCCATTGATGGGACCGAGACCCCATTGATGGGACTGAGACCCCATTGATGCGACTGAGACCCCATTGATGGGACTGAGACCACAGTGATGGGACCGAGACCCTATTGATGGGAGCGAGACCACATTGATGGGACTGAGACCCCATTGATGGGACTGAGACCCCATTGATGCGACTGAGACCCCATTGATGGGACTGAGACCACAGTGATGGGACTGAGACCACATTGATGGGACTGAGACCCCATTGATGGGACTTAGACAACAGTGATGGGACCGAGACCCTATTGATGGGACCGAGACCACAGTGTTGGGACTGAGACCACAGTGATGGGACTGAGACCCCATTGATGGGAGCGAGACCACATTGATGGGACCGAGACCACAGTGATGGGACCGAGACCACAGTGATGGGACCGAGACCACAGTGTTGGGACTGAGACCACAGTGACGGGACCGAGACCACATTGACGGGACCGAGACCACAGTGATGGGACCGAGACCATATTGATGGAACCGGGACCCTATTGATGGGAGCGAGACCCTATTGATGGGACCGAGAACCTATTGATGGGACCGAGACCCCATTGATGGGACTGAGACCCCATTGATGGGACTGAGACCACATTGATGGGACCGAGACCCTATTGAAGGGATTGAGACCACATTGATGAGACTGAAACTGCAGTGATGGGACCGAGACCCTATTAATGGGATTGAGACCACATTGATGGGACTGAGACCACAGGGATGGGACTGAGACCACATTGATGGGACCGTGACCCTATTGATAGAACCGAGACCCTATTGATGGGAACGAGACCCTATTGATGGGATCGAGAACCTATTGATGGGACCGAGACGCTATTGATGGAACCGAGACCCCATTGATGGGACCGAGACCCCATTGATGTGACTGAGACCACATTGATGGGACCGAGACCCTATTGATGGGACCGAGACCACATTGATGGTTCTGAGACCACATTGATGGGACTGAGACCACAGTGATGGGACTGAGACCACAGTGATGGGACTGAGACCACAGTGATGGGACTGAGACCCCATTAATGGGACCGAGACAACAGTGATGGGACTGAGACCACATTGATGGGACTGAGACCCCATTGATGGGACCGAGACCCTATTGATGGGACTGAAACCACAGTGATGGGACTGAGATCACAGTGATGGGTCTGAGACCACAGTGATGGGAGCAATACCACATTGATAGGACCGAGACCACATTGATGGGACTGAGACCACATTGATGGGAGCGAGACCACAATGATGGG
This sequence comes from Chiloscyllium plagiosum, assembly GCF_037043375.1. NCBI lineage: Eukaryota > Metazoa > Chordata > Chondrichthyes > Orectolobiformes > Hemiscylliidae > Chiloscyllium > Chiloscyllium plagiosum. The sequence goes on from NW_028270141.1 coordinate 156,054,984, forward strand.
ACCGAGACCACATTGATGGGAGCGAGACCACAGTGACGGGACCGAGACCACAGTGACGGGACCGAGACCACAGTGACGGGACCGAGACCACAGTGATGGGACCGAGACCACAGTGATGGGACCGAGACCACAGTGATGGGACTGAGACCACAGTGATGGGACTGAGACCACACTGATGGGAGCGAGACCACATTGATGGGAGCGAGACCCCATTGATGGGACTGAGACCACAGTTATGGGACCGAGACCCCATTGATGGGAGCGAGACCCGATTGATGGGAGCGAGGCCACACTGATGGGACCGAGACCCCATTGATGGGACCGAGACCCTATTGATGGGACTGAGACCACAGTGATGGGACTGAGACCACATTGATGGGACCGAGACCACATTGATGGGAGCGAGACCATAGTGATGGGACTGAGACACCATTGATGGGACCGAGACCCCATTGATGGGACCGAGACCCCATTGATGGGACTGAGACCCCATTGATGCGACTGAGACCCCATTGATGGGACTGAGACCACAGTGATGGGACCGAGACCCTATTGATGGGAGCGAGACCACATTGATGGGACTGAGACCCCATTGATGGGACTGAGACCCCACTGATGCGACTGAGACCCCATTGATGGGACTGAGACCACAGTGATGGGACTGAGACCACATTGATGGGACTGAGACCCCATTGATGGGACCGAGACCCTATTGATGGGACTGAAACCACAGTGATGGGACTGAGACCACATTGATGCGACTGAGACCCCATTGATGCGACTGAGACCACATTCATGCGACTGAGACCACATTGATGGGACTGAGACCACATTGATGGGACCGAGACCACATTGATGGGACCGAGACCCCATTGATGCGACCAAGACCCCATTGATGCGACCGAGACCACATTGATGCGACTGAGACACCATTGATGGGACCAAGACCCCATGATGCGACTGAGACTACATTGATGGGACTGAGACCCCATTGATGCGACTGAGACCCCATTGATGCGACTGAGACTACATTGATGGGACTGAGACACCATTGATGGGACCAAGACCCCATTGATGCGACTGAGACTACATTGATGGGACTGAGACGCCATTGATGGGACCAAGACCCCATTGATGCGACTGAGACCACATTGATGGTACTGAGACACCATTGATGGGACCAAGACCCCATTGATGCGACTGAGACTACATTGATGGGACTGAGACCCCATTGATGCGACTGAGACCCCATTGATGCGACTGAGACCACATTAATGCGACTGAGACCACATTAATGCGACTGAGACCACATTAATGCGACTGAGACCACATTGATGGGTCTGAGACCACTGTGATGGGAGCGAGACCACATTGATGGGAGCGAGACCACATTGATGGGACTGAGACCACATTGATGGGACCGAGACCCCATTGATGGGACCGAGACCCCATTGATGCGACTGAGACCCCATTGATGCGACTGAGACTACATTGATGGGACTGAGACACCATTGATGGGACCAAGACACCATTGATGGGACCAAGACCCCATTGATGCGACTGAGACTACATTGATGGGACTGAGACCCCATTGATGGGACCAAGACCCCATTGATGCGACTGAGACCACATTGATGGGACTGAGACCCCATTGATGCGACTGAGACTACATTGATGGGACTGAGACCCCATGATGCGACTGAGACTACATTGATGGGACTGAGACCCCATTGATGCGACTGAGACCCCATTGATGCGACTGAGACTACATTGATGGGACTGAGACACCATTGATGGGACCAAGACCCCATTGATGCGACTGAGACTACATTGATGGGACTGAGACCCCATTGATGCGACTGAGACCCCATTGATGCGACTGAGACCACATTAATGCGACTGAGACCACATTAATGCGACTGAGACCACATTAATGCGACTGAGACCACATTGATGGGTCTGAGACCACATTGATGGGACTGAGACCCCATTGATGGGACCGAGACCCCATTGATGCGACTGAGACCCCATTGATGCGACTGAGACCCCATTGATGCGATTGAGACCCCATTGATGCGACTGAGACCACTGTGATGGGTCTGAGACCACTGTGATGGGAGCGAGACCACATTGATGGGAGCGAGACCACATTGATGGGACTGAGACCACATTGATGGGACTGAGACCACATTGATGGGACTGAGACCCCATTGATGCGACTGAGACCCCATTGATGCGACTGAGACCACATTGATGGGACCGAGACCCCATTGATGGGAGCGAGACCCGATTGATGGGAGCGAGGCCACACTGATGGGACCGAGACCCCATTGATGGGACCGAGACCCTATTGATGGGACTGAGACCCTATTGATGGGACTGAGACCACAGTGATGGGACTGAGACCACAGTGATGGGACTGAGACCACATTGATGGGACCGAGACCACATTGATGGGAGCGAGACCATAGTGATGGGACTGAGACACCATTGATGGGACCGAGACCCCATTGATGGGACCGAGACCCCATTGATGGGACCGAGACCCCATTGATGGGACTGAGACCCCATTGATGGGACTGAGACCACAGTGATGGGACTGAGACCACATTGATGGGACTGAGACCACAGTGATGGGACTGAGACCACATTGATGGGACCGAGACCACATTGATGGGAGCGAGACCATAGTGATGGGACTGAGACACCATTGATGGGACCGAGACCCCATTGATGGGACCGAGACCCCATTGATGGGACTGAGACCCCATTGATGGGAGCGAGGCCACACTGATGGGACCGAGACCCCATTGATGGGACCGAGACCCTATTAATGGGACTGAGACCCTATTGATGGGACTGAGACCACAGTGATGGGACTGAGACCCCATTGATGGGACCGAGACCACAGTGATGGGACTGAGACCCCATTAATGGGACCGAGACAACAGTGATGGGACTGAGACCACATTGATGGGACTGAGACCCCATTGATGGGACCGAGACCCTATTGATGGGACTGAAACCACAGTGATGGGACTGAGATCACAGTGATGGGTCTGAGACCACAGTGATGGGAGCGATACCACATTGATAGGACCGAGACCACATTGATGGGACTGAGACCACATTGATGGGAGCGAGACCACAATGATGGGACCGAGACCACATTGATGGGAGCGAGACCACAGTGACGGGACCGAGACCACAGTGACGGGACCGAGACCACAGTGACGGGACCGAGACCACAGTGATGGGACCGAGACCACAGTGATGGGACCGAGACCACAGTGATGGGACTGAGACCACAGTGATGGGACTGAGACCACACTGATGGGAGCGAGACCACATTGATGGGAGCGAGACCCCATTGATGGGACTGAGACCACAGTGATGGGACCGAGACCCCATTGATGGGAGCGAGACCCGATTGATGGGAGCGAGGCCACACTGATGGGACCGAGACCCCATTGATGGGACCGAGACCCTATTGATGGGACTGAGACCACAGTGATGGGACTGAGACCACATTGATGGGACCGAGACCACATTGATGGGAGCGAGACCATAGTGATGGGACTGAGACACCATTGATGGGACCGAGACCCCATTGATGGGACCGAGACCCCATTGATGGGACTGAGACCCCATTGATGCGACTGAGACCCCATTGATGGGACTGAGACCACAGTGATGGGACCGAGACCCTATTGATGGGAGCGAGACCACATTGATGGGACTGAGACCACATTGATGCGACTGAGACCCCATTGATGCGACTGAGACCACATTCATGCGACTGAGACCACATTGATGGGACTGAGACCCCATTGATGGGACCGAGACCCTATTGATGGGAGCGAGACCACATTGATGGGACTGAGACCACATTGATGCGACTGAGACCCCATTGATGCGACTGAGACCACATTCATGCGACTGAGACCACATTGATGGGACTGAGACCACATTGATGGGACCGAGACCACATTGATGGGACCGAGACCCCATTGATGCGACCGAGACCACATTGATGCGACTGAGACACCATTGATGGGACCAAGACCCCATTGATGCGACTGAGACTACATTGATGGGACTGAGACCCCATTGATGCGACTGAGACCCCATTGATGCGACTGAGACTACATTGATGGGACTGAGACACCATTGATGGGACCAAGACCCCATTGATGCGACTGAGACTACATTGATGGGACTGAGACCCCATTGATGGGACCAAGACCCCATTGATGCGACTGAGACCACATTGATGGGACTGAGACACCATTGATGGGACCAAGACCCCATTGATGCGACTGAGACTACATTGATGGGACTGAGATCCCATTGATGCGACTGAGACCCCATTGATGCGACTGAGACCACATTAATGCGACTGAGACCACATTAATGCGACTGAGACCACATTAATGCGACTGAGACCACATTGATGGGTCTGAGACCACTGTGATGGGAGCGAGACCACATTGATGGGAGCGAGACCACATTGATGGGACTGAGACCACATTGATGGGACTGAGACCCCATTGATGGGACCGAGACCCCATTGATGCGACTGAGACCCCATTGATGCGACTGAGACTACATTGATGGGACTGAGACACCATTGATGGGACCAAGACCCCATTGATGCGACTGAGACTACATTGATGGGACCGAGACCCCATTGATGGGACCAAGACCCCATTGATGCGACTGAGACCACATTGATGGGACCAAGACCCCATTGATGCGACTGAGACACCATTGATGGGACCAAGACCCCATTGATGCGACTGAGACCACATTGATGGGACTGAGACACCATTGATGGGACCAAGACCCCATTGATGCGACTGAGACTACATTGATGGGACTGAGACCCCATTGATGCGACTGAGACCCCATTGATGCGACTGAGACCACATTAATGCGACTGAGACCACATTAATGCGACTGAGACCACATTAATGCGACTGAGACCACTGTGATGGGAGCAAGACCACATTGATGGGAGCGAGACCACATTGATGGGACTGAGACCACATTGATGGGACTGAGACCCCATTGATGGGACCGAGACCCCATTGATGCGACTGAGACCCCATTGATGCGACTGAGACCCCATTGATGCGATTGAGACCCCATTGATGCGACTGAGACCACTGTGATGGGTCTGAGACCACTGTGATGGGAGCGAGACCACATTGATGGGAGCGAGACCACATTGATGGGACTGAGACTACATTGATGGGACTGAGACCACATTGATGGGACTGAGACCCCATTGATGCGACTGAGACCCCATTGATGCGACTGAGACCACATTGATGGGACCGAGACCCCATTGATGGGAGCAAGACCCGATTGATGGGAGCGAGGCCACACTGATGGGACCGAGACCCCATTGATGGGACCGAGACCCTATTGATGGGACTGAGACCCTATTGATGGGACTGAGACCACAGTGATGGGACTGAGACCACAGTGATGGGACCGAGACCACATTGATGGGAGCGAGACCATAGTGATGCGACTGAGACCCCATTGATGCGACTGAGACCACATTGATGGGACCGAGACCCCATTGATGGGAGCAAGACCCGATTGATGGGAGCGAGGCCACACTGATGGGACCGAGACCCCATTGATGGGACCGAGACCCTATTGATGGGACTGAGACCCTATTGATGGGACTGAGACCACAGTGATGGGACTGAGACCACAGTGATGGGACCGAGACCACATTGATGGGAGCGAGACCATAGTGATGGGACTGAGACACCATTGATGGGACCGAGACCCCATTGATGGGACTGAGACCCCATTGATGGGACCGAGACCCCATTGATGGGACTGAGACCCCATTGATGGGACTGAGACCCCATTGATGGGACTGAGACCACAGTGATGGGACTGAGACCACATTGATGGGACTGAGACCCCATTGATGGGACCGAGACCCTATTGATGGGAGCGAGACCACATTGATGGGACTGAGACCACATTGATGCGACTGAGACCCCATTGATGCGACTGAGACCACATTCATGCGACTGAGACCACAGTGATGGGACTGAGACCACATTGATGGGACCGAGACCACATTGATGGGACCGAGACCCCATTGATGCGACTGAGACCACATTGATGGGACTGAGACACCATTGATGGGACTAAGACCCCATTGATGCGACTGAGACCACATTGATGGGACTGAGACACCATTGATGGGACCAAGACCCCATTGATGCGACTGAGACTACATTAATGCGACTGAGACCACATTGATGGGTCTGAGACCACATTGATGGGTCTGAGACCACTGTGATGGGAGCGAGACCACATTGATGGGAGCGAGACCACATTGATGGGAGCGAGACCACATTGATGGGACTGAGACCACATTGATGGGACTGAGACCCCATTGATGCGACTGAGACCCCATTGATGCGCCTGAGACCCCATTGATGCGACTGAGACCACATTGATGGGAGCTAAAGGTTGAGAAGCTTCCACAGAGAGATGTGTACAATATTATATATACAGTACTCGGTTTACATGGATAACTCAGGGAGTACTGACAATGAAGTTCCAATATTAGAAACCCTTTGTCCTGAAATCAATCCAGATGGAGTAGAACTACCTCACAATTCTGAGAGACATATTTATTGTATCGAGACTAGAGTGGTGCTGGAAAAGCCCAGCAGATCAGGCAGAATCCGAGGAGCAGGAGAATTGACGTTTCGGGCAAAAGCCCTTCATCAGGAATACAGGCAGAGTGCCTGAAGGGTGGAGAAATAAATGAGAGGATGGTGAGGGTGGGGAGAAAGTAGTATAGAGTACAATAGGTGAATGGGGTGGGAATGGAGGTGATAGGTCAGGGAGGAGGGTGGGGGAAGGTAGCAAAGAGTACAACAGGTGAATGGGGGTGGGGATGGAGGTGATAGGTCAGAGAGGAGGGTGGAGTGGATAGGTGGAAAGGAAGATAGGCAGGTAGGACAAGTCATAGGGACGGTGCTGAGCTGGGGTGAGGTGGGGGAAGAGGACATGAGGAAACTGGTGAAGTCCACAATTTTTGCCCTGGGGTTGAAGTGTTCTGAGGCAGAAGATGAAGCGTTCTTCCTCCGGGTGTCTGGTAGTGAGGGGGCGGTGGTGAAGGAGGCCCAGGACCTCCATGTCCTTGGCTGAGTGGGAGGGGGAGTTGAAATGTTGGGCCACAGGGCGGTGGGGTTGATTGGTGCGGGTGTCCTGGAGATTTTTCCAAAAGCGCTCTGCTATGAGGCGTCCAGTCTCCCTCATCTTCCGCCTCGGAACACTTCAACCCCAGGGCTTCAATGTGGACTTCACCAGTTTCCTCATTGCCCCTTCCCACACCTCACCCCAGCTCCAAACTTCCAGCTCAGCACTATCCCCAGGACTTGTCCTACCTGCTAATCTTCCTTCCCACCTATCCACTCCACCCTCCTCCCTGACCTATCACCTCTCCGGCAAAAAACTCTCCGCCCCCACCCCCACTCCGGCCTATCACCCTCACCTTAACCTCCTTCCACCTATTGCATTCCCAGCGCCCCTCCCCCAAGTCCCTCCTCCCTACCTTTTATCTTAGCCTGCTTGGCACACATTCCTCATCCCTGAAGAAGGGCTTATGCCCGAAACATCAATTCTCCTGCTCCGTGGATGCTGCCTGACCTGCTGCGCTTTTCCAGCAACACATTTTTCAGCTATCACCTTCATCCACTCCCCCACTCACCTATTGTACTCTATGCTACTTTCTCCCCACCCACACCCTCCTCTAATTTATCTCTCCACCCTTCAGGCTCTCTGCCTGTATTCCTGATGAAGGGCTTTTGCTCGAAATGTCGATTCTCCTGCTCTTCGAATGCTGCCTGAATTGCTGTGCTTTTCCAGCACCACTCTAATCCAGAATCTGGTTTCCAGCATCTGCAACCCTGGTTTTTATCATATTTATGTGTAATTTATAGTTTGTAAGAACCATTGGGATTGTTGAACAGGATCGGCTTGATAATTTCATTGATTCTGACTCATGTTAAATTAATCTTATTAGCTGACACATGATAGAAATGTGGGTTACAGATCCTCTGGGGTGGGGGGGTGGGGCAGGGGGGAGTATATCTACAAAGCAATTACAATGTTGAATATATGTTGACCATTTGAAGCTCGGGTCTTTTCTGCAAATATATGCGCTCCCATTGGAAAGCTGCGAAGTCTGTGTGACTAGACCTGCGTGTGTTCGCACGGATAAACCTCTACATTCCAAACAGTATAGCACGCTTACCTGCAGCTTTCTTTTTGGTCTGCTTCTGTTTCGTAGTTGGGTAAGCTTCCACTTTGGGCAGAATTTCATTGGGCGTACCTATCCAAAGAAGTAAATAATTTCACAAGGGGAAATCTGCATCCAACAAGCCAAACGTTCATGTGCATCCAGAAACCATGATTTTGTCCTGATATCAGTGCAAGTCCAAGCAAATATAGACCAATAATAACTCTGTCTGCCCGCACTGTCTCTCATGCAGCATTTGATTTTTGCTTTCTCTTTACAAGTTGTATTTTTAAAATTTCCTTGCCTGATGTTCGACATTCTGGCTGTGTCTGAAATAACTGCACACAGACTGGGACGCCGGGACCAACTCACCCTTTCATTCCCCATACACAGTACACTGGCTGTGACTGAATGCAGAGTCCTATTCCCAATCCAGAATGCAGAGTCCTATTCGCAAAAACACAGTCCCACTCCAGAATGCCGAGTCCGATTCCCAGAAACAAGGTCCACTCCAGAATACAAATCACATTCCCAGAAACGGAGTCCCATTCCCAGAAACAAACTCCACTCCAGAATGCAGAGTCCCATTCCCAGAAACAGTGTCTCACTCCGGAGTGCAGAGTCCCATTCCCAGAAAAAGTGACCACTCCAGGATGCAGAGTCCCATTCCCAGAAACAAGGTCCACTCCAGAATACAGATCACATTCCCAGAAAAAGAGTCCCATTCCCAGAAACAGAGTCCCACTCCAGAATGTAGAGTCCTATTCCCAGAAACAGAGTCCCACTCCAGAATGCCGAGCCCCATTCCCAGAAACAAAGACCACTCCAGAATGCAGAGACCCATTCCAAGAAACAGTGTCTCACTCCGGAGTGCAGTGTCCCATTCCCAGAAACAGAGACCACTCCAGAATGCAGAGTCCTATTCCCAGAAACAGAGTTCCACTCCAGAATACAGAGTCCCACTCCCAGAAACAGAGACCACTCCAGAATGCAGAGTCACATTCCCAGAAACAGAGTTCCACTCCAGAATGCAGAGTCCCATTCCCAGAAACAAGGTCCACTCCAGAATGCAGAGTCCCATTCCCAGAAACAAGGTCCACTCCAGAATGCAGTGTCCCATTCCCAGAAACAAGGTCCACTCCAGAATGCAGAGACCCATTCCTGAAGAAGGGCTTATGCCCGAAACGACGATTCTCCAACTCCTTGGATGCTGCCTGACGTGCTGCGCTTTTCCAGCAACACATTTCCAACTCTGATCTCCAGCATCTGCAGTCCTCACTTCATCCCACTCCAGAATGCAGAGTCCCATTCCCAGAAACAAGGTCCACTCCAGAATGCAGAGTCCCATTCCCAGAAACAGAGACCATTCCAGAATGCAGATTCCTGTTCCCAGAAACAAAGTCCACTCCAGAATACAGAGGCCCATTCCCAGAAACAAGGTCCACTCCACAATGCAGAGTCCCATTCCCAGAAACAGTGTCTCACTCCGGAGTGCAGAGTCGCATTCCCAGAAACAAAGTCCACTCCAGAATGCAGAGTCCCATTCCCAGAAACAGTGACCACTCCAGAATGCAGAGTCCCATTCCCAGAAACAAAGTCCCACTCCAGAATGCAGAGTCCCACTCCCAGAAACAACGTCCACTCCAGAATGCAGATCACATTCCCAGAAACAGAGTCCCATTCCCAGAAACAAAGTCCACTCCAGAATGCAGAGTCCCATTCCCAGAAACAAGATCCACTCCAGAATTCAGAGTCACATTCCCAGAAACAGAGACCACTCCAGAATGCAGCGTCCTATTCCCAGAAACAGAGACCACTCCAGAATGCAGCGTCGTATTCCCAGAAACAGAGACCACTCCAGAGTGGAGAGTTCATTACCAGAAACAAGGTCCACACCCAGAGGCAGAGTCCCCTCCTGAAAGCAGCAACTGCACACCCCATAACACACATACAAGTGTCCAGCATTGATGGAGGCCTGGTGAATCCATAGAGGCCCAGGCCCACTCCCAGGGATACAGTTCACTGTGAAGTTGCTGTTCACTTCCAGTGGATCAGTTCACTCCAGCGGACAGAGTCGACTCCAGCCGGCAGCAAATTCTCACCTCCCAGCTAACACACAGGTGCTCCAACTCTACAGAGGCCTAGTCCATTCACAGAGGGTCAGGCTTACCTACACCACAACAATTCATCTGGAATGGTACTGTTGACACACAGGGGCTCAGCCCACAACACCAAAAAGTCAAAACACATGCAAAAAGAAAAAGTACAAGGGTTAAGCCTGCCACAAAATCAGCATTGTCCTTTCTCAAAATAGAACAGAGTAACACAGGCTGCATCCAGCTGGTAAAACAGCAGTTCCCTCACGAGAACTGAAATACAACAGTTTCAGAGCGACTGTGTAAATGAAACCGCGCAGCAATCAGGTCCCGAGAAACAAAAACCACCAAGAGGACACTGTTATACCCAGTCAGCTCAAAGCTAACCATGAACTGACGAGATTCAAAATCTCGCAGTTGGATTTTTTTTCTTTTTGCTTAAATTGAGGAGATTCTAAATCTCTTGGGTTTTTTTAATATACAACAGTACAAAATACAAACAATGAAGAAAAAACAATTAACAGCAGTTCACCAAAACCTGCAATCAGCAGGGGAAGGGACAGCAAGGGACAGCAAGTGTGGCAACCCACACACCCCACTGTGCATTCAGTTAAAAGAGAAATGGGGGCGACCCACACACCCCACTGTGCAATCAGTTCAGAGGGAAATGGGGGCAAGCCACACACCCCACTGTGCAATCAGTTAACAGGGAAATGGGAGCAACCCACATACCCCTCTGTGCAATCAGTTCAGAGGGAAATGGGGGCAAGCCACACACCCCACTGTGCAATCAGTTAACAGGGAAATGGGGGCAACCCACACACCCCACTGTGCAATCAGTTAACAGGGCAATGAGGGCAACCCACACACCCCACTGTGCAATGCGTTAACAGGGAAATGAGGGCCAACCCACACACCCCACTGTGCAATCAGTTCACAGGGAAATGAGGGCGACCCACACACCCCACTGTGCAATCATTTAACAGGGAAATGGGGGCGAAACCACACACCCCACTGTGCAATGAGTTAACAGGGAAATGGGGGCGATCCCACACACCCCACTGTGCAAACAGTTAACAGAGAAATGGGGGGAACCCACACACCCCACTGTATAATCAGGTAACAGGGAAATGGGGGCGACCCCACACACCCCACTGTGCAAACAGTTAACAGGGAAATGGGGGCAAGCCACATACCCCACTGTGCAATCAGTTAACAGGGAAATGGGGGCAACCCACAGACCCCACTGTGCAATCAGTTAACAGGGAAATGGGGGCCAACCCACACACCCCACTGTGCAATCAGTTAACAGGGAAATGAGGGCCAACCCGCACACCCCACTATGTAATCAGTTAACAGGGAAATGAGGGCCAACCCGCACACCCCACTGTGCAATGAGTTAACAGGGAAATGGGGGCGACCCCACACACCCCACTGTGCAATCAGTTAACAGGGAAATGGGGGCAACCCACACACCCCACTGTGCAATCAGTTAACAGGGAAATGAGGGCCAACCCACACACCCCAGTGTGCAATCAGTTCAGAGGGAAATGGGGGCGAAACCACTCACCCCACTGTGCAATCAGTTAACAGGGAAATGAGGGCCAATCTACACACCCCACTGTGCAATGAGTTAACAGGGAAATGGGGGCGACCCCACACACCCCACTGTGCAAACAGTTAACAGAGAAATGGGGGCAACCCACACACCCCACCGTGCAATCAGTTAACAGGGAAATGAGGGCCAACCCAAACACCCCGCTGTACAATCAGTTAACAGGGTAATGGGGGCGATACCACACACCCCACTGTGCAATCAGTTCAGAGGGAAATGGGGGCAACCCACACACCCCACTGTACAATCAGTTAACAGGGGAATGGGGGCGAAACTACACACCCCACTGTGCAATCAGTTAACAGAGAAATGGGGACCAACCCGCACACCCCACTGTGCAATCAGTTAACAGGGAAATGGGGGCCAGCCACACACCCCACTGTGCAATCAGTTAACAGGGTAATGGGGGCGAAACCACACACCCCACTGTACAATCAGGTAACAGGGTAATGGGGGCGAAACTACACACCCCACTGTGCAATCAGTTAACAGGGAAATGGGGGTGAAACCACACACCCCACTGTGCAATCAGTTAACAGAGAAATGGGGACCAACCCGCACACCCCACTGTGCAATCAGTTAACAGGGAAATGGGGTCCAGCCACACACCCCACTGTGCAATCAGTTAACAGGGAAATGGGGGCGACCCCAGTGTGCAATCAGTTAACAGGGAAATGAGGGCCAACCCGCACACCCCACTGTGCAATGAGTTAACAGGGAAATGGGGCGACCCCACACACCCCACTGTGCATTCAGTTAACAGAGAAATGGGGGCAATCCCACACACCCCACTGTGCAAACAGGTAACAGGGAAATAAGGGCCAACCCACACACCCGACTATGTAATCAGTTAACAGGGAAATGGGGGCAACCCACACACCCCTCTGTGCAATCAGTTCAGAGGGAAATGGGGGCCAGCCACACACCCCACTGTGCAATCAATTAACAGGGTAATGGGAGCGAAACCACACACCCCACTGTACAATCAGTTAACAGGGAAATGAGGGCAAAACCACACACCCCACTGTTCAATCAGTTAACAGAGAAATGGGGGCGAAACCACTCACCCCACTGTGCAATCAGTTAACAGGGAAATGGGGTCGACCCCACACACCCCACTGTACAATCAGGTAACAGGGAAATGAGGGCGACCCACACACCCCACTGTGCAATCAGTTAACAGGGAAATGGGGGCGAAACCACTCACCCCACTGTGCAATCAGTTAACAGGGAAATGGGGGCGACCCCACACAACCCATTGTGCAATCAGTTAACAGGGAAATGGGGTCGACCCCACACAACCAACTGTGCAATCAGTTAACAGGGAAATGAGGGCCAACCCGCACACCCCACTGTGCAATGAGTTAACAGGGAAATGGGGGCGACACCACACACCCCACTGTGCAAACAGTTAACAGGGAAATGGGGTCGACCCCACACATCCCACAGTGTAATCAGATAACAGGGAAATGAGGGCAAAACCACACACCCCACTGTTCAATCAGTTAACAGAGAAATGGGGGCGAAACCACTCACCCCACTGTGCAATCAGTTAACAGGGAAATGGGGTCGACCCCACACACCCCACTGTACAATCAGGTAACAGGGAAATGAGGGCGACCCACACACCCCACTGTGCAATCAGTTAACAGGGAAATGGGGTCGACCCCACACATCCCACAGTGTAATCAGATAACAGGGAAATGAGGGCCAACCCACACACCCCACTTTGCAATCAGTTAACAGGGAAATGGGGTCGAACCCACACACCCCACTGCGCAATCAGTTAACAGGGAAATGAGGGCCAACCCACACAACCCACTTTGCAATGAGTTAACAGGGAAATGGGTTCGACCCCACACACCCCACTGTACAATCAGGTAACAGGGAAATGAGGGCCAACCCGCACACCCCACTGTGCAATGAGTTAACAGGGAAATGGGGGCAACCCCACACACCCCACTGAGCAAACAGGTAACAGGGAAATAAGGGCCAACCCACACACCCCACTGTGCAATCAGTTACCAGGGAAATAGGGGCCAACCCACACACCCCACTGTGCAATCAGGTAACAGGGAAATGAGAACCAACCCACACACCCCACTTTACAATGAGTTAGCAGGGAAATGGGGGCGACCCCACACACCCCACTGCGCAATTAGTTAACAGGGAAATGAGAACCAACCCACACACCCCACTTTACAATGAGTTAGCAGGGAAATGGGGGCGACCCAACACACCCCACTGCGCAATCAGTTAACAGGGAAATGAGGGCCAACCCACACAACCCACTTTGCAATCAGTTAACAGGGAAATGGGTTCGACCCCATACACCCCTCTGTACAATCAGTTAACAGGGAAATGGGGGCAACCCCACACACCCCACTGTGCAATGCGTTAACAAGGAAATGGGGGCCAACCCACACACCCCACTGTGCAATCAGTTAACAGGGAAATGGGGTCGACCCCACACACCCCACTGTGCAATCAGTTAACAGGGAAATGGGGGCAACCCCACACACCCCACTGTGCAATCAGTTAACAGGGAAATGGGGGCAACCCCACACACCCCACTTTGCAATCAGTTAACAGGGAAATGGGGGCAACCCCACACACCCCACTGTGCAATCAGTTAACAGGGAAATGAGGGCCAACCCACACACCCCATTGTGCAATCAGTTAACAGGGAAATGGGGGCGAAACCACACACCCCAATGTGCAATCAGTTAACAGGGAAACGAGGGCAACCCCACACACCCCAGTGTGCAATCAGTTAACAGGGAAATGAGGTACAATCCACACACCCCACTGTACAAACAGTTAACAGGGAAATGAGGACGTCCCACACACCCCACTGTACAATCAGTTAACAGGGAAATGAGGGCGAAACCACACACCCCACTGTACAATCAGTTAACAGGGAAATGAGGGTGACCCACACACCCCACTGTACAATCAGTTAACAGGGAAATGGGGGTGACCCACACACCCCACTGTGCAATCAGTTAACAGGGAAATGGGGGCGAAACCACACACCCCACTGTGCAATCAGTTAACAGGGAAATGAGGGCGTCCCACACACCCCACTGTGCAATCAGTTAACAGGGAAATGCGGGCAACCCACACACCCCACTGTGCAATCAGTTAACAGGGAAATGAGGGCCAACCCAAACTCCCCACTGTGCAATCAGTTACCAGGGAAATGAGGGCCAACCCACACACCCCACTGTGCAATCAGTTAACAGGGAAATGAGGGCCACCACACACACCTCACTGTGCAATCAGTTAACAGGGTAATGGGGGCGAAACCACACACCCCACTGTACAATCAGTTAACAGGGAAATGGGGGTGACCCACACACCCCACTGTGCAATCAGTTAACAGGGAAATGAGGGCGTCCCACACGCCGCACTATGCAATCAGTTAACAGAGAAATGAGGGCCAACCCACACACCCCACTGTGCAATCAGTTAACAGGGGAATGGGGGCAACCCCACACACCCCACTGTGCAATCAGTTAACAGGGAAATGAGGGCCAACCCACACACCCCAGTGTGCAATGAGTTAACAGGGAAATGGGAGCGAAACCACTCTCCCCACTGTGCAATCAGTTAACAGGGAAATGGGGACGAAACCACACACCCCACTGTGCAATCAGTTAACAGGGAAATGGGGGTGACCCACACACCCCACTGTGCAATCAGTTAACAGGGAAATGGGAGCGAAACCACTCTCCCCACTGTGCAATCAGTTAACAGGGAAATGAGGGCCAACCCACACACCCGACTGTACAATCAGTTAACAGGGAAATGGGGGCAACCCACACACCCCACTGTGCAATCAGTTAACAGGGAAATGGGGGCAACCCACACACCCCACTGTACAATCAGTTAACAGGGAAATGGGGGTGACCCACACACCCCACTGTGCAATCAGTTAACAGGGAAATGAGGGCCAACCCACACACACCACTGTACAATCAGTTAACAGGGAAATGGGGGCAACCCACACACCCCACTGTGCAATCAGTTAACAGGGAAATGGGGGCAACCCACACACCCCACTGTACAATCAGTTAACAGGGAAATGGGGGCAACCCCACACACCCCACTGTGCAATCAGTTAACAGGGAAATGAGGGCCAACCCACACACCCCACTGTGCAATCAGTTAACAGGGAAATGGGGGCAACCCCACACACCCCACTGTGCAATAAGTTAACAGGGAAATGAGGGCCAACCCACACACCCCACTGTGCAATCAGTTAACAGGGAAATGGGGGTGACCCACACACCCCACTGTACAATCAGTTAACAGGGAAATGGGGGTGACCCACACACCCCACTGTACAATCAGTTAACAGGGAAATGGGGGCAACCCCACACACCCCACTGTGAAATCAGTTAACAGGGAAATGGGGGTGACCCACACACCCCACTGTACAATCAGTTAACAGGGAAATGGGGGTGACCCACACACCCCACTGTACAATCAGTTAACAGGGAAATGGGGGCCAAACCACACACCCCACTGTGCAATCAGTTAACAGGGAAGTGGGGGCAACACACACACCCCACTGTGCAATCAGTTAACAGGGAAATGGGGACGAAACCACACACCACTGTGCATTCAGTTAACAGGGAAATTAGGGCCAACCCACACACCCCACTGTGCAATCAGTTAACAGGGAAATGAGGGCCAACCCACACACCCCACTGTGCATTCAGTTACCAGGGAAATGAGGGCAACCTACACACACCACTGTGCATTCAGTTAACAGGGAAATGGGGGCAACCCACTCACCCCACTGTGCAATCAGTTAACAGGGAAATGGGGGCGAAACCACACACCCCACTGTGCAATCAGTTAACAGGGAAATGAGGGCCAACCCACACACCCCACTGTACAATCAGTTAACAGGGAAATGAGGGCCAACCCACACACCCCACTGTGCATTCAGTTAACAGGGAAATGGGGGCAACCCACTCACCCCACTGTGCAATCAGTTAACAGGGAAATGGGGGCGAAACCACACACCCCACTGTGCAATCAGTTAACAGGGAAATGGGGGCAACCCCACACACCCCACTGTGCAATCAGTTAACAGGGAAATGAGGGCCAACCCACACACCCCACTGTGCAATCAGTTAACAGGGAAATGGGGGCAACCCCACACACCCCACTGTGCAATAAGTTAACAGGGAAATGAGGGCCAACCCACACACCCCACTGTGCAATCAGTTAACAGGGAAATGGGGGTGACCCACACACCCCACTGTACAATCAGTTAACAGGGAAATGGGGGTGACCCACACACCCCACTGTACAATCAGTTAACAGGGAAATGGGGGCAACCCCACACACCCCACTGTGAAATCAGTTAACAGGGAAATGGGGGTGACCCACACACCCCACTGTACAATCAGTTAACAGGGAAATGGGGGTGACCCACACACCCCACTGTACAATCAGTTAACAGGGAAATGGGGGCCAAACCACACACCCCACTGTGCAATCAGTTAACAGGGAAGTGGGGGCAACACACACACCCCACTGTGCAATCAGTTAACAGGGAAATGGGGACGAAACCACACACCACTGTGCATTCAGTTAACAGGGAAATTAGGGCCAACCCACACACCCCACTGTGCAATCAGTTAACAGGGAAATGAGGGCCAACCCACAGACCCCAATGTGCATTCAGTTAACAGGGAAAAGAAGACAACCCACACACCCCAATGTGCAATCAGTTAACAGGGAAAAGAAGACAACCCACACACCCCACTGTGCATTCAGTTAACAGGGAAATGAGGACGTCCCACACACCCCACTGTACAATCAGGTAACAGGGAAATGGGAGCGAAACCACACACCCCACTGTGCAATCAGTTAACAGGGAAATGAGGGCCAACCAATACACCTCAGTGTGCAATCAGTAACAAGGGAAATGGGGACGAAACCACACACCCCACTGTGCAATCAGTTAACAGGGAACTGAGGGCGTCCCACACACCCCACTGTGCAATCAGTTAACAGGGAAATGGGGACGAAACCACACACCCCACTGTGCAATCAGTTAACAGGGAAATGAGGGACAACCCACACACCCCACTGTGCAATCAGTTAACAGGGAAATGGGGACGAAACCACACACCCCACTGTGCAATCAGTTAACAGGGAAATGAGGGCCAACCCACACACCCCATTGTGCAATTAGTTAACAGGGAAATGAGGGCCACCACACACCGCTCTGTGCAATCAGTTACCAGGGAAATGGGGTGACACCACTGTGCAATCAGTTAACAGGGAAATGAGGGCCACCACACACACCCCACTGTGCAATGCATTAACAGGGAAATGGGGGCGAAACCACACACCCCACTGTGCAATCAGTTAACAGGGAAATGAGGGCCACCACACACACCCCACTGTGCAATGCATTAACAGGGAAATGGGGGCGAAACCACACACCCTACTGTGCAATCAGTTAACAGGGAAATGCGGGCAACCCACACAACCCAATGTGCAATCAGTTAACAGGGAAATGAGGCAAACCACACACCCCACTGTGCAATCAGTTAACAGGGAAATGGGGGCGAAACCACACACCCCACTGTGCAATCAGTTAACAGGGAAATGAGGACGACCCGCACACCCCACCGTGCAATCAGTTAACAGGGAAATGAGGGCAACCCCACACATCCCACTGTGCAATCAGTTAACATGGAAAAGAGGGCCAACCGAAACACCTCAGTGTCTAATCAGTTAACAGGGAAATGAGGGACAACCCACACACCCCACTGTGCAATCAGTTAACAGGGAAATGAGGGCCAACCCACACACCCCACTGTGCAATCAGTTACCAGGGAAATGAGAGCCAACCCACACACCGATCTGTGCAATCAGTTACCAGGGAAATGGGGTGACACCACTGTGCAATCAGTTAACAGGGAAATGAGGGTGACCCCACACACCCCACTGTGCAATGCATTAACACGGAAATGAGGGCCAACCCACACACCCCAATGTGCAATCAGTTAACAGGGAAATGGAGGCGAAACCACATACCCCACTGTACAATCAGTTAACAGGGAAATGGGGGTGACCCACACACCCCACTGTGCAATCAGTTAACAGGGAAATGAGGGCGAAACCACACACCCCACTGTGCAATCAGTTAACAGGGAAATGAGGGCCACCACACACACCCCACTGTGCAATCGGTTAACAGGGAAATGAGGGCCACCACACACACCCCACTGTGCAATCAGTTAACAGGGAAATGGGGGCAACCCCACTGTGCATTCAGTCAACAGGGAAATGAGGGCCAACCCACACACCCCACTGTGCAATCAGTTAACAGGGAAATGGGGGCAACCCACACACCCCGCTGTACAATCAGTTAACAGGGAAATGAGGGCAACCCACACACCCCACTGTACAATCAGTTAACAGGGAAATGGGGGCAAAACCACTCACCCCAGTGTGCAATCAGTTAACAGGGAAATGAGGCTGAAACCACACACCCCACTGTACAATCAGTTAACAGGGAAATGGGGCGAAACCACACACCCCACTGTACAATCAGTTAACAGGGAAATGGGGGAGACCCACACACCCCACTGTGCAATCAGTTAACAGGGAAATGGGGGCATCCCACACACCCCACTGTGCAATCAGTTAACAGGGAAATGGGAGCAACCCACTCACCCCACTGTGCAATCAGTTAACAGAGAAATGAGGGCCAACCCACACACCCCAGTGTGCAATCAGTTCACAGGGAAATGGGGGCATCCCACACACCCCACTGTGCATTCAGTTAACAGGGAAATGAGGGCGACCCACACACCCCACTGTGCAATTAGTTAACAGGGAAATGAAGGACAACCCACACACCCCTCTGTGCAATCAGTTAACAGGGAAATGAGGGCCAACCCATACACGTCAGTGTGCAATCAGTTAACAGGGAAATGGGGGTGAAACCACACATCTCACTGTGCAATCAGTTAACAGGGAAATGGGGGCAACCCCACACACCCCACTGTGCAATCAGTTAACAGGGAAATGGGGGCGAAACCACACACCGCACTGTGCAATCAGTTAACAGGGAAATGAGGACGTCCCACACACCCCACTGTGCAATTAGTTAACAGGGAAATGAAGGACAACCCACACACCCCACTGTGCATTCAGTTAACAGGGAAATGAGGACATCCCACACACCCGACTGTGCAATTAGTTAACAGGGAAATGAAGGACAACCCACACACCCCACTGTGCATTCAGTTAACAGGGAAATGAGGACGTCCCACACACCCCACTGTGCAATTAGTTAACAGGGAAATGAGGATGCCCCACACACCCCACTGTTCAATCAGTTAACAGGGAAATGGGGGCGAAACTGCACTCCCCATTGTGCAATCAGTTAACAGGGAAATGGGGGCGAAACCACACACCCCACTGTGCAATCAGTTAACAGTGAAATGAGGGCCAAGCCATACACCTCAGTGTGCAATCAGTTAACAGGGAAATGGGGGCGAAACCACACACCCCAGTGTGCAATCAGTTAACAGGGAAATGGGGGCCAACCGACACACCCCACTGTGCAATCAGTTAACAGGGAAATGAGGGCCAACCCATACACCTCAGTGTGCAATCAGTTAACAGGGAAATGGGGGCGAAACCACACACCCCAGTGTGCAATCAGTTAACAGGGAAATGAGGGCCAACCCACACACCCCACTGTGCATTCAGTCAACAGGGAAATGAGGGCCAACACGCACACCCCACTGTGCAATCAGTTAACAGGGCAATGGGGGTGACCCACACACCCCACTGTGCAATCAGTTAACAGGGAAATGGGGGTGACCCACACACCCCAGTGTGCAATCAGTTAACAGGGAAATGAGGGCCAACCCACAGACCCCAATGTGCATTCAGTTAACAGGGAAAAGAAGACAACCCACACACCCCAATGTGCAATCAGTTAACAGGGAAAAGAAGACAACCCACACACCCCACTGTGCATTCAGTTAACAGGGAAATGAGGACGTCCCACACACCCCACTGTACAATCAGGTAACAGGGAAATGGGAGCGAAACCACACACCCCACTGTGCAATCAGTTAACAGGGAAATGAGGGCCAACCCACACACCCCACTGTGCAATGCGTTAACAGGGAAATGAGGGCCAACCCACACACCCCACTGTGCAATCAGTTCACAGGGAAATGAGTGCGACCCACACACCCCACTGTGCAATCATTTAACAGGGAAATGGGGGCGAAACCACACACCCCACTGTGCAATCAGTTAACAGGGAAATGGGGGCGAAACCACACACCCCACTGTGCAATCAGTTAACTGGGGAATGAGGGCCAACCCATACACCTCAGTGTGCAATCAGTTAACAGGGAAATGGGGGCGAAACCACACACCCCAGTGTGCAATCAGTTAACAGGGAAATGGGGGCCAACCGACACACCCCTCTGTGCAATCAGTTAACAGGGAAATGAGGGCCAACCCATACACCTCAGTGTGCAATCAGTTAACAGGGAAATGGGGGCGAAACCACACACCCCAGTGTGCAATCAGTTAACAGGGAAATGGGGGCAACCCAACTGTGCATTCAGTCAACAGGGAAATGAGGACCAACCCGCACACCCCACTGTGCAATCAGTTAACAGGGAAATGGGGGTGACCCGCACACCCCACTGTGCAATCAGTTAACAGGGAAATGGGGGCGAAACCACACACCCCACTGTGCAATCAGTTAACAATGAAATGGGAGCGAAACGACACACCCCACTGTGCAATCAGTTAACAGGGAAATGAAGACAACCCACACACCGCACTGTGCATTCAGTTAACAGGGAAAAGAAGACAACCCACACACACCACTGTGCATTCAGTTAACAGGGAAATGAGGGCCAACCCACACACCCCAATGTGCAATCAGTTAACAGGGAAAAGAAGACAACCCACACACCCCACTGTGCATTCAGTTAACAGGGAAATGAGGACGTCCCCACACACCACTGTACAATCAGGTAACAGGGAAATGGGAGCGAAACCACACACCCCACTGTGCAATCAGTTAACAGGGAAATGAGGGCAAACCCACAGACCCCAGTGTGCAATCAGTTAACAGGGAAATGGGGGCGAAACCACACACCCCAATGTGCAATCAATTAACAGGGAAATGAGGGCCAACCCACACACCCCACTGTGCAATGCGTTAACAGGGAAATGAGGGCCAACCCACACACCCCACTTTGCAATCAGTTCACAGGGAAATGAGGGCGACCCACACACCCCACTGTGCAATCATTTAACAGGGAAATGGGGGCGAAACCACACACCCCACTGTGCAATCAGTTAACAGGGAAATGAGGACGACGCGCACACCCCACTGTGCAATCAATTCACAGGGAAATGAGTGCAACCCCACATACCCCAGGGTGCATTCAGTTAACAGGGAAAGGGGAGCAAATCCACACACCCCACTGTGCAATCAGTTAACAGGGAAATGAGGGCAAACCCACACACCCCACTGTGCAATCAGTTAACAGGGAAATGGGGGCGAAACCACACACCCCACTGTGCAATGCGTTAACAGGGAAATGAGGGCCAACCCACACACCCCTCTGTGCAATCAGTTAACAGGGAAATGGGGCAACCCACACACCCCTCTGTGCAATCAGTTAACACGGAAATGGGGACGAAACCACACACCCCACTGTGCAATCAGTTAACAGGGAAATGGGTGCAACCCCACTGTGCAATCAGTTAACAGGGAAATGGGGGCGAAACCACACACCCCACTGTGCAATCAGTTAACAGGGCAATGGGGGCCAACCCACACACCCCACTGTGCAATCAGTTAACAGGGAAATGAGGGCGACGCGCACACCCCACTGTGCAATCAGTTAACAGGGAAATGAGGGCGACGCGCACACCCCAGTGTGCAATCAGTTAACAGGGAAATGAGGGCCAACCCACACACCCCAGTGTGCAATCAGTTAACAGGGAAATGAGGGCAACCCACACACCCCAATGTGCAATCAGTTAACAGGGAAATGGGTGCAACCCCACTGTGCAATCAGTTAACAGGGAAATGAGGGCAACCCACACACCCCACTGTACAATCAGTTAACAGGGAAATGAGGGCCAACCCACACACCCCAGTGTGCAATCAGTTAACAGGGAAAAGAAGACAACCCACACACCCCACTGTACAATCAGGTAACAGGGAAATGGGAGCGAAACCACACACCCCACTGTGCAATCAGTTAACAGGGAAATGGGGGCAAACCCACAGACCCCAGTGTGCAATCAGTTAACAGGGAAATGGGGGCGAAACCACAAACCCCAATGTGCAATCAGTTAACAGGGAAATGAGGGCCAACCCACACACCCCACTGTGCAATGCGTTAACAGGGAAATGAGGGCCAACCCACACACCCCACTGTGCAATCAGTTCACAGGGAAATGAGGGCGACCCACACACCCCACTGTGCAATCATTTAACAGGGAAATGGGGGCGAAACCACACACCCCACTGTGCAATCAGTTAACAGGGAAATGGGGGCCAACCGACACACCCCTCTGTGCAATCAGTTAACAGGGAATTGAGGGCCAACCCATACACCTCAGTGTGCAATCAGTTAACAGGGAAATGGGGGCGAAACCACACACCCCAGTGTGCAATCAGTTAACAGGGAAATGGGGGCCAACCGACACACCCCTCTGTGCAATCAGTTAACAGGGAAATGAGGGCCAACCCATACACCTCAGTGTGCAATCAGTTAACAGGGAAATGGGAGCGAAACCACACACCCCAGTGTGCCATCAGTTAACAGGGAAATGGGGGCAACCCCACTGTGCATTCAGTCAACAGGGAAATGAGGACCAACCCGCACACCCCACTGTGCAATCAGTTAACAGGGAAATGGGGGTGACCCGCACACCCCACTGTGCAATCAGTTAACAGGGAAATGGGGTCGAAACCACACACCCCACTGTGCAATCAGTTAACAATGAAATGGGAGCGAAACGACACACCCCACTGTGCAATCAGTTAACAGGGAAATGAAGACAACCCACACACCGCACTGTGCATTCAGTTAACAGGGAAAAGAAGACAACCCACACACCCCACTGTGCATTCAGTTAACAGGGAAATGAGGGCCAACCCACACACCCCAATGTGCAATCAGTTAACAGGGAAAAGAGGACAACCCGCACACCCCACTGTGCAATCAGTTAACAGGGAAATGGGAGCGAAACGACACACCCCACTGTGCAATCAGTTAACAGGGAAATGAGGGCCAACCCACACACCCCAATGTGCAATCAGTTAACAGGGAAAAGAAGACAACCCACACACCCCACTGTGCATTCAGTTAACAGGGAAATGAGGACGTCCCACACACACCACTGTACAATCAGGTAACAGGGAAATGGGAGCGAAACCACACACCCCACTGTGCAATCAGTTAACAGGGAAATGAGGGCAAACCCACAGACCCCAGTGTGCAATCAGTTAACAGGGAAATGGGGGCGAAACCACACACCCCAATGTGCAATCAATTAACAGGGAAATGAGGGCCAACCCACACACCCCACTGTGCAATGCGTTAACAGGGAAATGAGGGCCAACCCACACACCCCACTGTGCAATCAGTTCACAGGGAAATGAGGGCGACCCACACACCCCACTGTGCAATCATTTAACAGGGAAATGGGGGCTAAACCACACACCCCACTGTGCAATCAGTTAACAGGGAAATGAGGACGACGCGCACACCCCACTGTGCAATCAATTCACAGGGAAATGAGTGCAACCCCACATACCCCAGGGTGCATTCAGTTAACAGGGAAAGGGGAGCAAATCCACACACCCCACTGTGCAATCAGTTAACAGGGAAATGAGGGCCAACCCACACACCCCACTGTGCAATCAGTTAACAGGGAAATGGGGGCGAAACCACACACCCCACTGTGCAATGCGTTAACAGGGAAATGAGGGCCAACCCACACACCCCTCTGTGCAATCAGTTAACAGGGAAATGAGGGCCAACCCATACACCTCAGTGTGCAATCAGTTAACAGGGAAATGGGGGGCAACCCCACTGTGCAATGAGTTAACACGGAAATGAGGGCCAACCCACACACCCCTCTGTGCAATCAGTTAACACGGAAATGGGGACGAAACCACACACCCCACTGTGCAATCAGTTAACAGGGAAATGGGTGCAACCCCACTGTGCAATCAGTTAACAGGGAAATGGGGGCGAAACCACACACCCCAATGTGCAATCAGTTAACAGGGAAATGAGGGCCAACCCACACACCCCACTGTGCAATCAGTTAACAGGGAAATGAGGGCGACGCGCACACCCCACTGTGCAATCAGTTAACAGGGAAATGGGGGCCAACCCATACACCCCAGTGTGCAATCAGTTAACAGGGAAATGGGGGCAACCCACAAACCCCCCCCCCCCGTGCAATCAGTTAACAGGGAAATGTGGGTGACCCACACACCCCTGTGTGCAATTAGTTAACAGGGAAATCTGGGTGACCCCACACATCCCACTGTGCAATCAGTTAACAGGGAAATGGGGACGAAACCACACACCCCACTGTGCAATCAGTTAACAGGGAAATGAGGGCGACCCACACACCCCACTGTGCAATCAGTTAACAGGGAAATGAGGGCCAACCCACACACCCCAGTGTGCAATCAGTTAACAGCGAATTGAGGGCCAACCCACAAACCCCACCTTAAGTCATCAAAAAGGAAACGGTTACAAACTCATCCAAGACAGTTGAATTAACCAAACAATAAAACAGTGCATAGAACACACAGCCAGCACTGGCAACGCAGCAAACCACCAGCCCCATGCCCCGACCGACCCTCAGTCCACCCTGATACACCTTCTGACCACACACCATCCAAGGGCAGCCCGTTTTGTTTATCTCCAGCCAGGGCTTTCCTGATTGGTCCAGGGTGATAGCCCCAATCATGGAGTTGGTCGGATACAAGATCCACCTGGTATCAATCACAACTGTGGCTCTCCAAGGTTCACATGCTGAATCCCACATAATGTGACCATTGCCCGTGGCATGAGTGGGATATCTTAGTGGCAGAATGGCCGTACAGCTCAGAGTGTATAGTGATGATGCTCGCATGCAGAATCCCAAGTGCTGTGGCAGTTTGATGCATCTTCAACAGGCTGACATTTGGGGAAGAGGTCATTTCTTCTTCAAAATGATTCCAGTTGATGGAAACACGGGTTAAATCAGAAACCATCAGGAAACCTGAATTGTCAGTCCCTTTTTTCAAATTCACTTGTCACTGGCTAGCCAAAGCTTTTATTGGCCGTTCCTTGGTGGCCTTGAGAAAGTGATGGTCAGCTGCCTTCTTGAACCACTGCAGTCCATGTGCTGCAGGCAGACCCATATACCCTTAGGGAAGGATTTTCAGGATTTTGGCCCAGCAACACTGAAGGAATGGCGATATATTTCCAAGTCAGGATGGAGAGTGGCTTGAAGGTGGTTGCATTCCCATGTATCTGCCACTCTTGTCCTTCTAGGTGGAAGTGGTCTTGGTTTGGAAGGTGTTGTCTGAGGATCTTTGGTGAATTTCTGCAGTGCATCTTATAGATAGGACACACAGCTGCTGCTGAGCATCTCTGGTGGAGGGAGTGGATATTTGTGGATGTGGTGACTATCAAGCGGGCTGCTTTGTCCTGGATGGTGTCAAGCTTCTTCAGTGTTGTTGGAGTTGCAACTATCCAGGCAAGTGGGGAATATTCCATCATACTCCTGACTTGTGCCTTGTAGATGGTGGACAAGCTTTGAGGAGTCAGGAGGGGAGTTACTTGCCATAGTATTCCTAGCCTCTGACCTGCTCTTGTGACCACTGTGTTTACATGGTAATTTCACTTGAGTTTCTGGTCAATGGTAACCCCAAGGATGTTGCTCATGGGGGATTCAATGACAGTAACACCGTTGAAAGGCAAGGTACAGTGATTAGACTATCTGTTATTGGAGATGGCTCGTGCCTGGCATAAATGTGACTTGCCACTTGTCAGCCAAAGCCTGAATATTTTCCAGGTCTTGTTGCATTTGTTCATCACTACTTCAGTATCTGAAGGTGTGAGTATTTGCAAAACATTGTGCAATCATCGGCAAACATCCTGACTGAGGTGACTGATTTCTAACAACCAGGACTATCTTCCTATTTGCCAGGTACGACTCCAACAATGAATCCAATTCCAGTTGTACTAGGAGTCCTTGATGCCACACTCGGCTGAATGCAGCCTTGATGTGAATGGCTGTCCCTCTCCCCTCCCCTCTGGAATTCAGCTCTTTTGTCTGTATTTGACCCAGGGCTGTAATGAGGTCAGGAGCTGAGTGGCCCTGGTAGAACCCAAACTGGGTGTCACTGAGCAGGTTATTGCTGAGCAGGTGCTGTGTGATAGCACTGTGGATAACACCTTCCATCACTTTACTAATCACCGAGAGTAGACTGATGGGGTGGTAACTGCTTTTTGCATGCACCTGGGCAATTTTCCACATTGGAACTGGACTGGAACTAGGAGAGTGGTCAATTCTGGAACACAAGTCTTCAGTGCTATAGCCATGTTTTTGTTAGGGCCCATAGTCTTTGAAGTGTCCAATGTCTCCAACCATATTACTCTATATCAGGCACCACAGTGAAATCCAGACTATGTTTTGTTCACTTGCCCATCCTCAAGGACTGTTCAACATGGAAGAGTACCAACTCATCAGTCAACAGAGGGCAGTACTTGGGAATCAGTAGGAGGTTTTCTTGCCCATATTTAACCTAAAGCCATGAGATTTCCAGAGGCCCAGATTCAACGTTGAAGACTCCTGGGGCAACTCCCTCCTGACTGTATCCCACTGTGCTGCCACCTCTGCTGGGTGTGTCCTGCCAGTGGGACAGGACATATCCACGGATGGTAACAGTGGCATCTTGCCTTGCACTTCTTGCCTTGTTTATCCTGACCAAATGCATCACCTCATATTTATCCAGGTAGAATTCCATTTGCCACTGATGAACCCATCTGACATGCCTATCTCTATCCTCCTCACTATTTCCCATACCGCTATATCATCCGTGAACTTACTCATCAAATATCCTACATTACAGTTTAAATTGTTTATATACACCACTAACAGCAAAGGCCCCAACCCTGATCACTGTGGAATTCCTCTGGAGGCAGGCTTTCAGTCACACAAACAGACCTTGACTGTCACCGTCTGCTTCCTGCATGGGAAGAGCAAGGTTCATGAAGTTCGAGGCTTTCCAGTTGCCTCAATCAGTGCAGTCAGTGAATCTGTGCTGTTGGCATCACTCTGCATCACAAACCAGCCATCCAGCCAACTGAGCTACCTCACCCCGAAGGATAAGCTTTTGTTCAATCACAAGATGGATCCCGACTAGCTGTCCACTAGAAGCCAAGTGGTTTTGTGTTAACCATATGACAGCCAATATGGGGCTATATTTTCATGGCAAAGTGAGGACTGCAGATGCTGAAGATCAGAGCTGAAAATGTGTTGCTGGAAAAGCACACCAGGTCAGGCAGCATCCAAGGAGCAGGAGAATCGACGTTTCGGGCATAAGCCCTGCTCATTTTCAGCTCTGTATTTTCATGGGGTCTGACAGACTCTTCGGATCTTGAGAGTCTGCACCTGGAACACGATTCCAGGGTTCTTGGCACATTCCCTGGGTTATGGACTAGGCCAGGCCACTCAAAACATTCTTAAGCAGGCAGCCCTAGACCTAACTTTGCAATTTGTTTCGGTAAGCGTCCAGTGAAAATTACCCAGGTAAGATAGCTAGGTTGACTACTAGATTTTCGAAAGGGCAAAAAATGTATTCACAAAATTACACAATGAAACACAAAGAAAAAAATAAATAACCCCTACAGAACTCAGTCTATCCAACTAGACTTAATTATGCTGTTTTGATTATACACAACAGTCCCAATAAGCAAACTCCCTTTTAAGCCCAGTGTAAATGGAACACATGCTTACAGGTTCAAGTTGAAGGGCAGGAGAGAGAGAGAGAGAGTTTCCACACAGCTCCCTGTTGAACTTCTCCCCAGTTCAGACTGAACTGAAACTGATCAGCTCAGCTCAGCTGGAGAGCTGATCACTCCTCTTTCTTTATACAGGTCACTTCTAAAACATGACTACTTTGGCTTGAAGACTCATTTGACTACATATAAACAAAAGGCCTCTCAAAATCCATTTCATCTCTGAACCAAACCAGACTGATTGGAGTCCAGCCCAGTTTATTAACCCTCTGAAAAAAATCAAAGACAGAGTCTCTTTAAGCCTAGGAACAGCTTTTAGAAAAAAAAGGCACAAGCTTTCTGACACTTGTTCCTCCCAATTTTAACCAGTGCAGGATAATGGGCTGGTGCAGACCATGAATTCACACACTGTGCTCACTGGAGGGGACCGGTAACTCCTTATCCTCACAGTCAAAGTGGCTTTTCAAGGACTTGTGGTGCAGAAACCCTAGTTACTCTCCCCTCCATCAACGACATCAGACTACTCAGACCTGGTAGCATCATGATAGCTCACAAACCCACCAACACACGAAAACAGCAGCTAGTGAACTTGAAAGATCCCATGCAGACAACAAGCAAAACTAATGTCATTTACAAAATACCGTGCAAGAACTGTAACAAACACTACATTGGACAAACTAGCCACGAGGATACATGAACATCAACTAGCCACAAAAAGACATGACCCACTCTCATTAGTATCCTTACATACAGATGAAGAAGGACATCACTTCTATCCTAGGACAAGCCAAAGAGAGACACGCACAAGAATTCCTAGAAGTATGGCATTCCAACTGGAACTCTACCAACAAACAAATCAACTTGGACCCCATTTACCACCCTCTGAGAAAGATAACACGAAATTACATCACCACAGGAAATGACATCACCAGCCCAGGGAAACCTCAACACATAAATAGAAAGCGAGTCACTA
The DNA here is from genome assembly GCF_037043375.1 of Chiloscyllium plagiosum. Classification (NCBI taxonomy): domain Eukaryota; kingdom Metazoa; phylum Chordata; class Chondrichthyes; order Orectolobiformes; family Hemiscylliidae; genus Chiloscyllium; species Chiloscyllium plagiosum. Next base: position 156,085,024 of record NW_028270141.1, read on the forward strand.
ACACCAGTGCTTCACCGGAGGCTCACTGATGATGTTACCTATTATGATGACAATACATCTGAAAATGAAGTTTGCAAGCAAACTTACAGACAGTAAAGATTAAAATTAAAATACCAGGCCATTATCCTCATCCCCATGCTGTTTGGGACAGAAATATGGGTCTGCTAAAGGAGTTACATCAAGAATTGAAAACAGATGTCCCTTTTAAAACAATTTCACATTGATCATTTTTTGTGTAGTGTAAGGTATTATTGAACTGTATTACAGTCCTAAGTATCCTCTCCCAGTGTAAACACAAGATTTATCTGGCACAGCACTATCCAATTCTGAGCACAATGGTTTTGAAAATAAGAAGGTTTTGTTCTCACCTTTAAATGGAACTGGACAAGGGGACAACAGTCTTAGAGTCATAGGGATGTACAGCATGGAAACAGACCCTTCGGTCCAACCCATCCATGCCGAGCAGATATCCCAACCCAATCTAATCCCACCTGCCAGCACCCGGCCCATATCCCTCTAAACCCTTCCTATTCATATACCCATCCAAATGCCTCTTAAATGTTGCAATTGTAGCTGCCTCCACGACTTCCTTTGGCAGCTCATTCCATACACGTACCACCCTCTGCGTGAAAAAGTCATCCCTTAGGTCTCTTTTATATCTTTCCCCTCTCACCCTAAACCTATGTCCTCTAGTAATGGATTCCCCAACCCCAGGGAAAAGACTTTGCCTATTTATCCTATCTATGCCTCTCATAATTTTGTAAACCTCTATAAGGTCACCCCTCAGCCTCCGACGCTTCAGGGAAAACAGTCCCAGCCTGTTCAGCCTCTCCCTGTAGCTCAGATCCTCCAACCCTGGCAACATCCTTGTAAATCTTTTCTGAACCCTTTCAAGTTTTACAACATCTTTCCGATAGGAAGGAGATGAGAATTGCACGCAATATTCCAACAGTGGCCGAACTTATGCCCTGTACAGCCACAACATGACCTCCCAACTCCTGTACTCAATACTCTGACCAATAAAGGAAAACATACCAAATGCCTTCTTCACTATCCTATCTACCTGCGACTCCACTTTCAAAGAGGTATGAACCTGCACTCCAAGGTCTCTTTGTTCAGCAACACTCCCTCGGACCTTACCATTAAGTGTATAAATCCTGCTAAGATTTGCTTTCCCAAAATGCAGCACCTCACATTTATCTGATTTAAACTCTATCTGCCACTTCTCAGCCCATTGGCCCATCTGGTCCAGATCCTGTTGTAATCTGAGGTAACCTTCTTCGCTGCCCACTACACCTCCAATTTTGGTGTCATCTGCAAACTTACTAACTGTATCTCTTATGCTCGCATCCAAATCATTTATGTAAATGACAAAAGGTAGAGGACCCAGCACCGATCCTTGTGGCACTCCACTGGTCACAGTTCTCCAGTCTGAAAAACAACCCTCCACCACCACCCTCTGTCTTCTACCTTTGAGCCAGTTCTGTATCCAAATGGCTAGTTCTCCCTGTATTCCATGAGATCTAACCTCGCTAATCAGTCTCCCATGGGGAACATTGTTGGACGTCTTACTGAAGTCCATATAGATAACATCTACCGCTCTGCCCTCATCAATCTTCTTTGTTACTTCATCAGAAAACTCAATCAAGTTTGTGAGACATGATTTCCCATGCACAAAGCCATGTTGACTATCCCGAATCAGTCCTTGCCTTTCCAAATGCATGTATATCCTGTCCCTCAGGATTTCCTCCAACAACTTGCCCACCACCGACGTCAGGCTCACCAGTCTATAGTTTCCTGGCTTGTCTTTACCGCCATTCTTAAACAGTGGCACCACGTTTGCCAACCTCCAGTCTTCCGGCACCTCATCTGTGACTATCGATGATACAAATATCTCAGCAAGAGGCCCAACAATCACTTCTCTAGCTTCCCACAGAGTTCTTGGGTACACCTGATCAGGTCCTGGGGACTTATCCATGTTTATCCGTTTCAAGACATCCAGCACTTCCTCCTCTGTAATCTGGACATTTTGCAAGATGTCACCATCTATTTCCCTACAGTCTATATCTTCCATATCCTTTTCCACAGTAAATACTGATGCAAAATATTCATTTAGTATCTCCCCCACTTTCTGTGGCTCCACACAAAGGCCGCCTTGCTGATCTTTGAGGGGCCCTATTCCTCTCCCTAGTTATCCTTTTGTCCTTAATATATTTGTAAAAACCCTTTGGATTCTCCTTAATTCTATTTGCCAAAGCTATCTCATGTCCCCGTTTTGCCCTCCTGATTCCCCTCTTAAGTATACTCCTACTTTCTTTATACTCTTCTAAGGATTCACTCGATCTATCCTGTGTATATCTGACCTATGCTTCCTTCTTTTTCTTAACCTAACCCTCAATTTCTTTAGTCATCCAGCATTCCCTATACCTACCAGCATTCCCTTTCACCCTGACAGAAATATACTTTCTCTGGATTCTTGTTATCTCATTTCTGAAGGCTTCCCATTTTCCAGCCATCCCTTTATCTGCGAACATCTGCCTCCAATCAGCCTTCGAAAGTTCTTGCCTTATACCATCAAAATTGGCCTTTCTCCAATTTAGAACTTCAACTTTTAGATCTGGTCTATCCTTTTCCATCACTATTTTAAAACGAATACAATTATGGTCGCTGGCCCCAAAGTGCTCCCCCACTGACACCTCAGTCACCTGCCCTGCCTTATTTCCCAAGAGTAGGTCAAGTTTTGCACCTTCTCTAGTAGGTACATCCACATACTGAATCAGAAATTGTCTTGCACGCACTTAAGAAATTCCTCTCCATCTAAACCTTTGACACTATGGCAGTCCCAGTCGATGTTTGGAAAGTTAAAATCCCCTACCATAACTACCCTATTATTCTTAGAGATAGCGGAGATCTCCTTACAAGTTTGTTTCTCAATTTCCCTCTGACTATTGGGGGGTCTATAATACAATCCCAATAAGGTGATCATCCCTTTCTTATTTCTCAGTTCTACCCAAATAACTTCCCTGGATGTATTTCCGGGAATATCCTCCCTCAGCACAGCTGTAATGCTATCCCTTATCAAAAATGCCACTCTCCCTCCTCTCTTGCCTCCCTTTCTGTCCTTCCTGTAGCATTTGTATCCTGGAATATTAAGCTGCCAGTCCTGTCCATCCCTGAGCCATGTTTCCGTAATTGCTATGATATCCCAGTCCTATGTTCCTAACCATGCCCTGAGTTCATCTGCCTTCCCTGTAAGGCCCCTTGCATTGAAATAAATGCAGTTTAATTTATTAGTCCTACCTTGTCCCTGCCTGCCCTGACTGTCTGACTCACTTCTGTTCTCAGCTGTACTCGTCTCAGATCAATCTCTTTCCTCACTATCTCCCTGGGTCCCACCCACCCCACCTTACTAGTTTAAATCCTCCCAAGCAGTTCTAGCAAATTTCCCTGCCAGTATATTAGTCCCCTTCCAATTTAGGTGCAATCCGTCCTTCTTGTACAGGTCACCTCTACCCCAAAAGAGATTCCAATGATCTAAAAATGTGAATCCTTTTCCCATAAACCAGCTCCTCAGCCATGCATTCATCTGCTCTATCCTCCTATTCCTGCCCTCACTAGCTCGTAGCACTGGGAGTAATCCAGATATTTCTGCTCTTGTGGACCTCCTTTTTAAATTTCTGCCTAACTCTCTGTAATCTCCCTTCAGAGTCTCAACCTTTTCCCTTCCAATGTCGTTGGTTCCAATGTGTCCAACTTCAGGACCAGCTGACCCATCGTCACTGACCAAAGCGACTTAGACAATTGATGGCCACAGCCTAAGGTATCTCCGCCCTAGATATAGGGTAGATCAACAAGTGTTGAGGGGCAGAATGTAGTCTCAGAGAGCTGTTTCCTCCAGGTGGAAGACCAGACTAGAAAAGGAGGAGGAAGACCAAGGGAAGAGTTCCCTAACCCCTCTGATTCAGTGCAGATTGCTGCCTCCACAACTTTAAAGAGACCAACACATTCCACCTCAACTGCATGTTTGCACTCAGGGGTCAGTAATCCTTCCCCAATTATATACTTTTCATTGTCTAATTAACTAATATTTCTAAACTCCTGCTTTTGAACCAACTTACAAAGCTATCAGATAAACGCTAATGAACCAGTGACTGCGTATATTATGTAAGTGAGATCACAAGCCCCACCAAAATTAACAAAGGTTCGGAAATGCTTTTTCCCAAAGGCACAGTAATGAGAATTGGATGGCAGGAAAAAAACACAAACAACAAAGTCCTTCCTTGTGCTCAGCTCAACAACAGAGTCAAAATTAGAGTGGTGCTGGAAAAGCACAGCAGGTCAGGCAGCATCTGAGGAGCAGGAAAATTGACGTTTCGGGCGAAAGGCCTTCATCAGGAATCTGAGGAGCAGGAGAATCAACATTTTCCTGATGAAGGGATTTTGCCCGAAACGTCGATTTCCCTGCTCCTCGCATGCTGCCTGACCTGCTGTGCTTTTCCAGCACCACTCTAATCTGGACTCTGATCTCCAGCATCTGCAGTACCCACTTTCATCTCAACAACACAGAGGCCAGTTTTCAATAATTCCCCTTCAATGGGAAGGCTGTGTCCCTGCCAGGATGACAAGAGAAACTTCAAGCAAACCTCCTATGAGGGACTGTCTCAGGGCAAGCAATTTCACAGGGATCAGTACAAATGAGACAAAGTCACCCTAAAAAAGAGCCTTACAATTGCAGATTGAGTATTACTTCTTTTGTGAAAGCACTGCAGCAGAAAAACCCAGATGGAGGTCAGCACTTAGTTCAGCATTTTCTAAGGGCAACCTATACCAAACACAGAAGTTAGCCAGACATGGCACAGCTGCTGAAGCTCCCCAGGCACCAAGAACCGGTTCTACGGATGTCCATCATCAAATCAGGCTGTTTACTCATGAGACAACGTATCGTTGGTGATGAAATCATTTGTAGCGCAAACCTTTTTTTTATTTTTTTTATGGCAAGTGATATTATTGATGGTCCCATCAGAGACTAGCATTCCATGCAGAATTTCTTTCAATTAACTGAACTTAATGGGGGTATAGATTACATGGAGGTCATCCTGAACTTGTAGCAAACACCAGCTCAGCTGAGGATGCAAAGGAATTCGAGACAGTGCATAACAGGTTGACGGGAATGGTTCCAGGATGAGGAGTTCCAGTTAGGCAGATAGATTGGAGAAGTTGGGATGGTTTTTTTCTTGGAGAGGAGACAATAAGAGGAGATCTGATCAATGTCTTCAAAATCAGCAGAGCTCTGGACAGAGTGGATAGGATGAAACTGTTCACATGTCTCAGGATCAAGAACACAAGGGAGCACAGATTTAAACTGGTTTGGAAAAAATGCCAAAGTAACCGGAGGATAAACATTTTCACATAACTGGTGACTAGCGTCTAATATCCACTGTCTGATAACATGTTGGTAACAGATTCAACTGAGACATTCAAAAGGGAATTACATCATTTTTTGATAAAGATTAATGAGTTACAGGGAGAAGAGTAAGGAATGGCAGAAGATGAGATGCTCATTTTGAGTGCCAGCACAAATGCAATGGCCCGAAGAGCTGGTTTTTGCTCTGTAACAATTCTGCCATTCTATTCGTTCACTGAATTTCAATTCCATATCTTGCCATGGCAGGATTTGAACTCTTCTCCAGTGAGCATTAATCTGAGTCCCTGGATTACTTGTCCAGTATTATTAACACTGCAGTACCATCTCAACATACTTGAACAATAAGAACACAACAAACCCAAGTTCATATTGCCCTCTCTGAGAGAGCCAAATGACACAAGCAAATGCAGCATAAACTGAGGACTTAAGATGGAAGCCTACAGGCCCTTACAGAACAGTACCAGATATCTGTATTTAATTTGGGAGTGAATAACTCACCTGTCTTTACAATCCTTCCATCTTCCATTAACACTACTACATCAGCCATATCCAAAAACTCTGTCCGATGTGTACAAAGGATGACAGTTTTATCTTTCAAAACTCCCAAAATACATTTTTCCAACAGGTGTTTGGCTACATCCTTATCTACGGCAGCTAATGGGTCATCAAGGAGGTATAGTTCTTTCTCCTGGAGAAGACAACAAGGATTAGTGAGTTTGAATTAATTTTCTTTATTACATTGCTAGGCATCCCCCACACCTCCCAACCCCAGAGTCTCAAAATCAAATATTAAGCAAAAGATTGGTAAATATATCTGTATTCATGAGATTAGACAACAGCAAAACATGGTGTCACAAAGCATCTCCTCACTCAAAGGATTGAGAAAAGCTGAAATATTCTTGATCAAAAATACTGTTGAGTCTAGGTTGATTGAAAAACTTACATGTGAGAGATAATTTGTTCAGACAAAGAATATGGAGAAAAGATAAATGGACAGATCAGCTAAGACTAAACTGAAGACAGAACCAGCTCTCTACGATGAATATCACACTCTATTCTTGCCATTTGTGTATGCGTCATCTCAGTCACTTGCAATTTGACATGAATTCCTCCAAACTTTCCCTCCCAGGTCATTCCATTTGGGAATGCCTTGCTTTTCTCAACCTTTCACAGGTACACAAACAAGGATTTTCCAACCGTGCTGGCCGTTAGCAATTACAAATCTCCCCTCTCTTTGGTTGTAAATACTTGAACCCTGTAAAATAACTGAAGTTACCATGTAAACAGCTCTGGCTAGGGCGATACGAGCTTTCTGTCCACCACTGAGGGTCACTCCGCTCTCACCAACTTCCGTCTGATCACCATTCGGCAGAATCTAGATCCAAGTAACAGTTAGAATTAAGATCTCTGTCGCAGTTCTGGGTTAGTGTGATTGAAGACTCTAAATACAATGGCAATTTGTGATTGAACAGCATATTCCATCCCATGGAAAAACAGAGCAGGTGTGCAGGAATTGCAAACTGACATCGAATAAATGAGATTGGAAAGGCCAACACATGTATGAATGATCTGTGTAGCAGAAATGGATTTCAATTCTAGGGCACTCGCATGAGTCCCACAGACAGAGAGAGAACTATAAACTAAATAGTGGGTTCAGCAATCAGCTTGGGAAGTTGGGCCAATTAGCCTTGAGAAGACAGCAAGGCAGCAAGAAAGGAAGTGATGATCACAGAATGGCAGGAAGGGACAGAGCATGCAAACTATTTGTGCACAAGCAGATATGGTGAGGGGTAATAACAATAAAAAGATAAAACCAAAGGCTCTGTATCTGATTGTACCAAGCATTCATAACAAGATAGCTTCCAGGGACCAGTTGTGCAGTTCTGCACATTACAGGAGGGACATGGTAGCACTGGAGAGGGTGGAGAAGAGATTTACCAGGATGCTGCCTAGGCTGCAGAGTTTCAGTTCTGAAGAAAGGCTGAACAAACTGAGATTGCTTTCCTTCATGCAGACAGGATTAACAGAGAATATGATTCGGACGTTTAAAATTATGAGGGACATAGGTCATGTAGACAGGAAGAAAGGTTATCTCTTCCTGTGAGAATCAAAGACCAACTGCAAAGATTTAAGGTAAAGTGAGAAAAAACTGTTTTCACACAGGTGCTGGTGGAAATCTGGAACTCACTGCCTATAAGGGTGGCAGAGGCAGAAACCCTCAGAACATTTAAGAAGTATTCAGATATTAATTATTCTTTCACAATGTCCTGGTATTTTCAAACATTTATGCAAATAAGTCTCCAAGTCACTGTACATTTGAACATTCTTTAAAACTATCAATGAATCCATTGTGCATCTCACTCTACATCAGTTCACATCGCTCTATTGGATTTCATTTGTCACTGAGGTGGCCATTCTGTGAACCCATGTTCTATTGTAGTTAATTGGTGTCATCCTCATGATGGTTTACCATGCCTCCAAAATTGATATCATCAATAAATTTTAAAAATACATTCTGTATTCCAAAATCCAAGTAAAATATAATCCTTTTCAAAAATACACTGGTCAAAGCACCGATCCTCGGAAAACACCAATGTGAACCATCCTCAATACCGAAACAAAACATGTCGTGCTATCTCTTTCTTGAACCCAATTACTTATCCAAGCTGACACTGACCCGCCTCTTCCATGTACTCCAATTTGTTAACCAACCTTTTATGTCATACTCTGTGGTTTAGGCTGTCCTAGAATCTATACAGACACCATTCTCCTCAAAAACCTTCTGTTTCTTCATCAGAACATTCAAATAGTCAAACACAATCTATCTTTTACAAATCCATGCTGGTTCTCCAGAATTAACTCAAACTCTCCAAAAACTTGTGAATCCCTGATTTGTGTTTTCAAAAGCCACCCCAGCACTGATGTTGATCTTACAAGCCTGCAGTTTCCAGCAACAGCCTTACACCTTGCCTGAATGACGGTGTCACCTTCTCCTCAAATCTTCAAATACCTCCCCAGCATCTAGGGAAGATTGGAATATTATGATGAGCTCTTCCACTGACCCCACTCAAGGCTCCCTTATCAATATCAGTTGCAAGGTAAATTGCTGCTGTTTTGATGATGGGAAAGATAGGCAGGGGGAGGAGGAATCAGCTTGTTTCATTTGATGAGGTGTTTTTCTAATGGGTGCTGGTATTTGCGCTGTGATCACCTGTGACATTGACACTACAGATTTAGAAAGAGAAAGTGTCAGTAAATTTCATTAAAGTCACCCAATTACATCAATGAAGAGTCTGGATCATTACAACTAGAATTACTCTTTGTATTTTAGACATTATAAATAAGTTATAAATTTCTTACATTAAGATCCTCTGACAGTGCACAAGCTTCAATCACATCTTGGTACTGCTTGGCATCGTACTTATTTCCAAAAAGGATATTTTCCCGGATAGTGGTAAACTGAATCCAGGGTTCTTGAGCTGCCAGGCCAAAGCCTTTATTTTGCGTTGAGATATACACTTCTCCATCAAGCCTACAGACAGTGAGATAAGAGGGAAAAAAACTTTGAGTAATATAATGCAAATCCATTCATCTCCACCAAACATCCTAAAGCTTGTAAACTGAACAAAGAATGTACATGTGAGAGCTCCAAAGATAAAGATTCCTTCAGAGACTAAGTCAAAACCAACCTTACAGAAAAAGAACATCCAAGGTTGAATGATTAACAAGGACAGCAGAAACTAATGTGACCATCACTAAATTCACCACAATCAGCTTCCTTGGATTTGAAAGGACCATATCAGTACTGTGGCTACAACAGCAGGTCAGAGGCGAGGTATTTTGTGGAGGATATCTTACTCACTATCTCCCCAAAGTCTTATACCATCATCAAGACAGTCAGGAGCATCATGGAACACTCCATACTTGCCCATACTTTGAAGTTCCAAAAAATATTCAAGACGCTCAACAGCATTCATCCAGATTCTGGATCAGTGGTGCTAGAAGAGCACAGCAGTTCAGGCAGCATCCAAAGAGCAGCAAAATTGACGTTTCGGGCAAAAGCCCTTCATCAGAAATAAAGGCAGAGAGCCTGAAGGGTGGACAGATAAGCTAGAGGAGGGTGGGGGTGGGGAGAAAGTAGCATAGAGTACAATGGGTGAGTGGGGGAGGGGATGAAGGTGATAGGTCAGGGAGGAGAGGGTAGAGTGGATAGGTGGAAAAGGAGATAGGCAGGTAGGACAAGTCATGGGGACAGTGCTGAGCTGGAAGTTTGGAACTGGGGTGAGGTGGGGGAAGGGGAAATGAGGAAACTGTTGAAGTCCACATTGATGCCCTGGGGTTGAAGTGTTCCGAGGCGGAAGATGAGGCGTTCTTCCTCCAGGCGTCTGGTGGTGAGGGAGCGGCGGTGAAGGAGGCCCAGGACCTCCATGTCCTCGGCAGAGTGGGAGGGGGAGTTGAAATGTTGGGCCACGGGGCGGTGTGGTTGATTGGTGCGGGTGTCCCAGAGATGTTTCCTAAAACGCTCTGCTAGGAGGCGCCCAGTCTCCCCAATGTAGAGGAGACCGTATCGGGAGCAACGGATACAATAAATGATATTAGTGGATGTGCAAGTAAATCTTTGATGGATGTGGAAGGCTCCTTTAGGCCCATATTCACAAACATTCAATATTCAGTTCATATTAGAAGCGAATCACCGTTCCTTCAATGTTGCTGGGTCAACATCCTGTTACACCCAGCCCGACATTACTGTAAACATACTGACACTCCAAGGTCAAGAAAGTCAACAATGAGGTGGGCTCTAAGCCACTTAATTACAGAAAGTCAAATAATTTTAGGAAAAACAGCCAGGCAAAGCTTTAATACAGAAACTGAAGGGTCCTTAGTTTCAGACAAGCTCATTGGATGATACTATGGGGCTTTGTCCAGGTGGTTGCCTACCAACACTTTTTGGTACAAGTACAGAAACTGCTGGAAAAACTCAGCATGTCTGGCAGCACCTGTGCAGAGAAGTCAGAGTGAACTTTTCAGATTCAGCAACACATCTTTCAGAATCCTTTTTGGTCTTGGTTTATGCTTAAAAAATCTAGGGAGCCAGAAGGAAAAAATCCTCTCAAGCTTATAAGAAAAACAAGTTTCAGCCTCCGTTTTTAGATTGAATTATTTGAGAACCTGATGAAGTTTCCACATCTCAGTCCCTTCGTTAGCTTGTATAGCCTTAAAGCTGAACTGTGATCACTTTCCAAAGACTTTGAACTAGCTTGATATGTGTAAGTCACAGTCTTGATTGGAAGACCTGTTATTATCTACAGCTTTCAACAATTTAGTTTCATCAACATGAAGTCTGATGGGTGTATTTGTCAAATTCCATTTTTTGTTTTTCCAGACAATTGCCAACAAAGGTGTTTTTTTTTTGCTCTGCTGAAATATAATCAATGCATGGCTGTGCTGTACATGGTGTGGATGTGAGTATGCTTCTTTTGGGATGAGAAGGATTGTGTTTGGATTGTGGATTACAATTTAAATCTTAACCAGTTTTGGCACTTCTTTTTTAAAAGTTATTATTTATGTTAAATGGATTTTTTTTTAACTTCATTAGAGGAAGTTAGTACAGTGTATGTGACTCTTCCTGTGGATAGCAGTACTCAAAGTGAAACATAAGGCCATTTTGGTGATTGAGTCAAAACATTTGTACTGTTCCATTTTTAATGGTGTGACTTGTGGACCAGTGGCGTTTGATAATCAAAACATTCCTCCTGTCATCGTTGTACCATCTCCTTCAGCCTTGGTTGCAACACTTCCCAATATTTAATTGGACAAAATTACTGTTAATGCAGTGCTGGATGGTGCAGAAACAGTCTGGCAATTTGGAGGCAAACATTTTAACAGGCCGAGACAGGTAAAGGCAGGAAGAATATTCCCGATGACTGGAGGATCCAGAAACAAGGCTACAGTCTCAAGATATGGGGGAGGCCATTTTGAACTAAGATGAGGAGAAATTTCTTCATCCAGAGAGTGGTGAGCTTGTGGAATTCTCTGTGACAGAAAGCAGTTGAGGCCAAAGTATTGAAAGTTTTCAAAAAGGAATTGTCCTTAGGGCTAAAGGGATCAAAGAGTATGGGAAACAACTGGGAACAAGGTACTGAGGTGGACGATTGGTCATGATCACAGTGAATGGTGCAGCAGGTTCAGAGGCCGGGTAAAAACAATGACTGCAGATGCTGGAAACCAGATTCTGGATTAGTGGTGCTGGAAGAGCACAGCAGTTCAGGCAGCATCCAAGGAGCAGCGACATCGACATTTCGGGCAAAAGCCCTTCATCAGGAATAAAGGCAGAGAGCCTGAATGACCTACTCCTGCACCATGTTTCTAAATTTGAGAGATCAGCTGGAATCCCTGCCTCCCAAGCCCCTTTCCACCCAGCCAAAGATCAGGTACCAAAGCACTTTCCATCCAGTCACTGATCAAATAGCCCCAGCAGGGGCCGGTTAGAACCCTATAAACAAACACATTGACTGGATCCCATTTACCAACCCCTCAGAAAAAGAACTGGAAATTACATCACCACAGCAAATGACATCACCAATCCAAAAAAAAACTCAAATATATAAATAGAAAGCAGGAAACACCAGCAGTGCTTCGTCTGGAGGCTCACTGAAGATGCTACCTAGTATGGTGACAAAACATCTTAAAGTGAACCTTCCAGCTCAGCGAGCAAACCTACATCCTGAACCTTAACCTGAGCTACAAATCTTCTCAAAACTCAGGAAGAGAGGAGCTCAAGTGAATGTTAGATCCTTGGAGGATAAGGCTGGTGAGTTAACAGTGGCAAGTACAGAAATGGCAGCGATCTAAATCAATATTTTACGACAGTTTTCACAGTGGAGAACACCAGTACCATTCCAATTGTAACAGAAAATGCGGAGATTATTGAAAAGGAGGAACTTACAACAAACATCATAATTAGGGAAAAAGTACAGACCAAACCATTGGGATTGAAGGCAGATAAGTCTGCAAGGCCTGATGGCCTGCATCCTAGGGTCTTAAAGGAACTGGCAGCAGAGATAGTGGATCTGTTGGTTATAATATTCCAAAACTGCCTGGATATGGCAAAGGTTCCAATCGATTAGAAAAATGCTAATATAATGCCCTTGCTCAAATAGGGAGGGAGACAGAAAGTAGGAAACTATAGATCAATTAGTTGTACATGTGTCATTGGAAAATTGTTTGAAACAATAATAACAGGAAATTTGGAAAGTCAGAATGTGATCCATCAGAGTCAGCACAGTTTTACAAATGGGAAGTCTCGTTTGACTAATTTACTAGAGTTAGTTGAAAATGTACCAAGCAATCTGGATAATGGGGATTTTATAGATTTGGCATGTTTAGACTTCCAGAAGGCATTTGGTGAGGTACCAGGTCTTGTCATCACATGGGCTGCCAGCACAACCAACCCATTGTCAACCAATAACAGTCCCCATTAGTAACCATTCATTCTCCCAGGCTGATGTTTACCCACTCCTTTGTCTACCCAACTGTTTTCACTGTCTTTGAGGAGAAAGTGAGGTCTGCAGATGCTGGAGATCAGAGCTGAAAATGTGTTGCTGGAAAAGCGCAGCAGGTCAGGCAGCATCCAGGGAACAGGAGAATCGACGTTTCGGGCATAAGCCCTTCTTCAGGAAGAAGGGCTTATGCCCGAAACGTCGATTCTCATGTTCCCTGGATGCTGCCTGACCTGCTGCGCTTTTCCAGCAACACATTTCCAGCTGTTTTCACTGTCTCTCTGGGCTCATCTCCACCTATCATTTACTCCTTCCGCCTACCCCCCACCCCTTCTCCAGCATCAACACCAACCTTTTCCCAGCTACAACCAGTTCTGAAGAAAGGTCACTGGACCCAAAATGAAAACTCTGATTTCTCTCCACAGATGCTGTCTGACCTGCTCAATTTTTCTAGCAATTTCTGATTTTGTATCTCAATTATTTATAACTTGTAGAAATCACTTGGACAAAAGAAGAAAGGTTTGTTGCCAAATTTGCTGATGACACAAAAATAAGATAGGAAAATGAGTAATGGAGAGCACATAAGGAGGCTACAAAATAGACACTAGCAGGCTATGTGAGTGAGAGAGGACCTAACAAATACAATGTAGGAAAATGTGAATTTGTCCAATTTGGCAGGAAGAGTTACAAAAGTACTACGTTATCTCAATGGTGAGAGATTGTCGACTGCTGGTGTGCAGAGGGATGTGTGCGTCCTGGGACATGATTTGCAAAGAGCTGCAGGTACAGCAAGTAATTAGAAAAGCAAACACAACATCATCATGTATCAGAGGGAAGGAATACCAAGGCCAGAGGGTTGTACTACAGTTGTGCTGTGCACCAATGCAACCATTAAAGTACTGTACACAGCATTGGTCACATTATTTAAGCAAGTGCATAAATGTATTGGAAGCACTTCAGTAAATGTCTACCATACTCATACCTGCAGTGGCCAGCTATCTTACAAGGACAGAACTGACAGGCTGAACATCTGCCAGAGTTTACAAGACCGAGAGGCAACCCAATTGAAAGATATCAGCTCCCAAAGGTTGTGCAGAGCATGACTTCTCTGAAAGGAGAATCTAGAACTAGGGATTACTGTTTAAAAATCCAGCATCACCCACTTAAACCAGTGCTGAGGGGACATTTCTTTCTGAGGTTCCTGAGCCTTTGGAATTCTCTTCCGGAAAAAACAATGGAAACCAATGTTTTTAAGGTAGGGACAGATGGACTCTTGGTAAGAAAGGGGGTGAAGGGTTACCCGGAGAAGTTAGAATTGTGGATCTAAGGTTACAGTCAGATGAGCCATGACCTTATTGAAAATGGCGAGGCTAGCTCACAGGGCTGAATGGCCTACTCCTTCTCCTTGGTCGTGTGTTCCTAATTGTATCCGAATTTGAACATGCAAGATTCTTAGGGTATGTGCATAGAGGTTCTCTCTTTTACCTTATGTCGGTCATGAGTAAAGTGTTGGAAAAGATTTATAATCATCTAGAAAGGAATAATTTAATTCGGGATCGTCAACATGGTTTTGTGAAGGGTAGGTTGTGAGTTCTTTGAGAAGGTGACCAAACGGGTGAATGCAGGTAAAGCCGTTGATATGGTGGAAATGGATTTCAGTAAGGCATTTGATAAGGTTCCCCACAGTAGGCTGTTGCAGAAAACACAAAGGCATGGGATTGAGGGTAATTTAGCGGTTTGGATCAGAAATTGACGAGTTGTAACAAGACAGAGTGGTGTTGATGGGAAGTGGTCATTCTGGAGTTCAGTTACTAGTAGTGTACCATAAGGATCTGTTTTGGGTCCACTGCTATTTGTCATTTTTATAAATGACCTGGATGAGGGCATAGAAGGAGGGTTAGTAAATTTGCAGATGACACTAAGGTCAGTGGAGTTGTGGGCAGTGCCAAAGGACGTTGCAGGTTACAGAGGGACATAGATAAGCTGCAGAGCTGGGCTGAGAGGTGGCAAATGGAGTTTAATGTGGAAAAGTGTGAGGTGATTCACTTTAGAAAGAGCAACAGGAATACAGAGTACTGGGCTAATGGTAAGATTCTTGGTCGTGTGGATGAGCAGAGAAATATCGGTGTCCATATACATAGTTCCCTGAAAGTTGCCAACCAGGTTGAGAGGGTTGTTAAGAAGGCATACGGTGTGTTAGCTTTTATTGGTAGAGGGATTGAGTTTCGGAGCCATGAGATCATGTTGCAGCTGTACAACACTCTGGTGTGGCTGCAGTTAGAGTACTGCATACAGTTCTGGTCAGTGTAGAAAGGATGTGGAAGCTTTGGAAAGGGTGCAGAGGAGATTTACCAGGATGTTGCCTGGTATGGAAGGAAAGTCTGATGAGGAAAGGCGGAGGGACTTGAGGCTGTTTTTGTTAGGGAGAAAAAGGTTGAGAGGTAACTTAATTGAGACATGTAGGATAATCAGAGGGTTACTTAGGGTGGACAAGGAGAGCCTTTTTTCTCAGATGGTGATGATTAGCACGAGGGGACATAGCTTTCAATTGAGGGGGTGATAGATATAGGACAGATGTCAGAGGTAGGTTCTTTTCTCAGAGAGTAGTAGGGGCGTGGAACACCCTTCCTGCAACAGTAGTAGACTCGCCAATTTTAAGAGCATTTAAATGGTCAGTAGATAAATATATGGATGAAAATGGAATAGTGTAGGATAGATAGGCTTCAGATTGGTTTCACAGATTGGCACAATGTCTAGGGCTGAAGGGCCTGAACTGCGCTGTGATGTTCTATGGTCTATGCTCTAGACGTATTCAAGCAGCTTCCAATTACCAGTTCCTTCAAGCCTGAGCCAGTCCATATCCACTGTCTAAACCTGTCGCTCTAATCCGAAGCATCTGTAGCCCTCTTTAGAAATTCTTTAGGAATTCAAATTCCTGCAACTCAATCTCCTCACCCTCAAAAGTATAACTAAGAATAACTAGAGTAAAGGAGCTCCACAGTTCTTCTGTGCATGGGCGACAATAATTAGGAAATTCTCATGATCTCTCACAATAACTCCACACCAAGCACTAACTTCTATAAAAGATAGGGGAAGCATCAACCTATCAGTTCCTATCCCGGGAGAATAACTGTCCCAGCTTGTTGCCCATTCAACAAGTGCCTTGCAGATGCAAGAGGCAAATGGTCTCCTTCCTGATGAGCATTTCATTCTTCAGAATCTCCCCACAGCAATATTACCGAGATCAGGAACAAACCAAAACTTAAAAGCACAAATCCGCATCTCTCCAGCTCTGCTGAGATTTGCAGGAACATACTATCAAGTATCTTACCATAAAGTTAGGGAGATGAGAACAAGCAGTCACTGATGCAAAATTCAATATCAGGGCTTTCAGACAAACAGCAGATAGAATGCACACAGCCATGAGACGGTGAAATTCCCTTATGGTTCTGAGGCAGAAGCTATGAATGTAATGCTGCTGTGATGGAGAGTTTAAAGTGGCATGGTGCTTAATCATGAGAGAGGATGCAGGGTGGGCAACCTTTAACCCATCAAATTCTGAGGGCTGGAGGGGGAGGATCTCAGGGATGACTCTTCTGCCCAGACAGTGATTGATTAATGCCACAGCGACAGTGAAGGAATGGCAATCTATTTCCAACTCAGGGTGGAGTGTGGTTTGGAGGGGAACTTGCAGGTGGTGGTGTTCCCATGGATCTGCTGCTTTTGTCCTTCGAGATGGAAGTGGTCATGGGTTTGGTAGGTGCTGTGTTTCAGCTTTGCCCTTTACACTGAGGCAGTGGGCCATTCCACTCTTGAGGTTAGGGATAGTACCAAATGGGAACAGACTGAGTGGATGCACCCATGTGAAGGGTAAACGCCAGAACTGATGGGCTGAACGACTCATGTCCATGCTGCAATAAACATTTGTTTTATGAAGTTACCTGTTGAGTTCTCCCAATATCGCTGCTATCAGGGAGCTCTTGCCACAACCGACCTTTCCAACAACTCCTATCAGCTGCTCCTGCAGAAAGATTGAAATAGAATCTGTTACTTGAATGAATGTCTCCATTTAACGTGCTCTCAGTTCAGCACTGCTGAGGAGAAGACTCAGTGGGTAATCAACACGCTCTGTATTTCAATTCAAGACTTACTGTGGAAAGGGATCTGGAAGATATAGACTGTAGGGAAATAGATGGTGACATCTTGCAAAATGTCCAGATTACAGAGGAGAAAGTGCTGGATGCCTTGAAACGGGTAAAGGTGGATAAATCCCCAGGACCTGATCAGGTGTACCTGAGAACTCTGTGGGAAGCTAGAGAAGTGATTGCTGGGCCTCTTGCTGAGATATTTGTATCATCAACAGTCACAGGTGAGGTGCTGGAAGACTGGAGGTTGGCAAACGTGGTGCCACTGTTTAAGAAGGGTGGTAAGGACAAGCCAGGGAACTATAGACCAGTGAGCCTGACGTCGGTGGTGGGCAAGTTGTTGGAGGGAATCCTGAGGGACAAGATGTACATGTATTTGGAAAGGCAAGGACTAACTCGGGATAATCAACATGGCTTTGTGCATGGGAAATCATGTCTCACAAACTTGATTGAGTTTTTTGAAGAAGTAACAAAGAGGATTGATGAGGTCAGAGCGGTAGATGTGACCGATATGGGCTTCAGTAAGGCGTTCGACAAGGGTCCCCATGGGAGACTGATTAGCAAGGTTAGATCTCATGGAATACAGGGAGAACTAGCCATTTGGATAAAGAACTGGCTCAAAGTAGAAGACAGAGGGTGGTGGTGGAGGGTTGTTTTTTAGACTGGAGGCCTGTGACCAGTGGAGTGCCACAAGGACCAGTGCTGGGTCCACTACTTTTTGTCATTTACAGAAATGACTTGGATGTGAACATAGACAGTATAGTTAGTAAGTTTGCAGAATACACCAAAATTGGAGGTGTAGTGGACAGCAAATAAGGCTACCTCAAAGTGCAACGGGATCTTGACAGATGGGCCAATGGGCTGAGGAGTGGCAGATGAGTTTAATTTCGATAAATGTGAGGTACTGCATTTTGGAAAGGCAATCAAGGCAGGACTTACACACTTAATAGTCATGTCCTGGGGAGAGTGCCACTGAACAAACAGACCTTGGAGTGCATGTTTATAGTTCCTTGAAAGTGGAGTCGCAGGTAGATAGGATAGTGAAGAAGGCATTTGTTTTGCTTTCCTTTATTGGACAGAGCAGTGAATATAGGAGTTGGTGGGAGGTCATGTTATGGCTGTACAGAATATTGGTTCGGCCACTTTTGGAATGCTGCATGCAATTCTGGTCTCCCTCCTATCGGAAGGATGTTGTGAAACTTGAAAGGGTTCATAGAGTCATAGAGATGTATAGCATGGAATCAGACCCTTCGGTCAAACCTGTCCATGCCAACCAGATATCCCAAATCAATCTAGTCTCACCTGCCAGCACCCGGCCCATATCCCTCCAAACCCTTCCTATTCATATACCGATCCAAATGCCTCTTAAATGTTGCAATTGTACCAGCCTCCACCACTTCCTCTGGCAGCTCATTCCATACACGTGCCACCCTCTGCGTGAACAAGTTGCCCCTTAGATCTCTTTTATATCTTTCCCCTCTCACCCTAAACCTATGCCCTCTACTTCTGGACTCCCCAACCCCAGGGAAAAGACTTTGTCTATTTACCCTATCCATGCCCCTCATAATTTTATAAACCTCTATAAGGTCACCCCTCAGCCTCCGACGCTCCAAGGAAAACAGCCCCAGCCTGTTCAGCCTCTCCCTGTAGCTCAAATCCTCCAACCCTGGCAACATCCTTGTAAATCTTTTCTGAACCCTTTCAAGTTTCACAACACATATTAAGGACAAAAGGGTAACTAGGGAAAGAATAGGACCCCTCAAAGATCAGAAAATGGGGGAGATACTAAATGAATATTTTGCATCAGTATTTACTGTGGAAAAGAATATGGAAGATATAGACTGTAGGGAAATAGATGGTGACATCTTGCAAAATGTCCAGATTACAGAGGAGGAAATGCTGGATGCCTTGAAACGGATAAACATGGATAAGTCCCCAGGACCTGATCAGGTGTACCCAAGAACTCTGTGGGAAGCTAGAGAAGTGATTGCTGGGCCTCTTGCTGAGATATTTGTATCATCGATAGTCACAGGTGAGGTGCCGGAAGACTGGAGGTTGGCAAACATGGTGCCACTGTTTAAGAAGGGCAGTAAAGACAAGCCAGGTCAGGTGAACCTGACCTCGGTGGTGGGCAAGTTGTTGGAGGGAATCCTGAGGGACAGGATGTACATGTATTTGGAAAGGCAAGGACTGCTTCGGGATAGTGAACATGGCTTTGTGCATGGGAAATCATGTCTCACAAACTTGATTGAGTTTTTTGAGGAAGTAACAAAGAGGATTGATGAGGGCAGAGGAGTAGATGTGATCTGTATGGACTTCAGTAAGGCGTTCGACAAGGTTTCCCATGGGATTTTGGTTAGCAAGATTAGATCTCATGGAATACAGGGAGAACTAGCCATTTGGACACAGAACTGGCTCAAAGGTAGAAGACAGAGGGTGGTGGTGGAGGGTTGTTTTTCAGACTGGAGGCCTGTGACCAGTGGAGTGCCACAAGGATCAGTGCTGGGCCCTCTACTTTTTGTCATTAACATAAATGATTTGGATGTGAGCATAAGAGGTACAGTTAGTAAGTTTGCAGATGACACCAAAATTGGAGGTGAGGTGGACAGCGAAGAGGGTTACCTCAGATTACAACAGGATCTTGACCAAATGGGCTGAGAAGTGGCAAGTATCCATGCCTCTCATAATTTTGTAAACCTCTATAAGGTCACCCCTCAGCCTCCAATGCTTCAGGGAAAACAGCTCTAGCCTGTTCAGCCTCTCCCTGTAGCTCAAATCCTCCAACCCTGGCAACATCCTTGTAAATCTTTTCTGAACCCTTTCAAGTTTCACAACATCTTTCCGATAGGAAGGAGACCAGAATTGCACGCAATATTCCAACAGTGGCCAAACCAATGTCCTGTACAGCCGCAACATGACCTCCCAACTCCTGTACTCAATACTCTGACCAATAAAGGAAAGCATACCAAACGCCTTCTTCACAATCCTATCTACCCGCGACTCCTCTTTCAAGGAGCTATGAACCTGCACTCCAAGGTCTCTTTGTTCAGCAACACTCCCTAGGACCTTACCATTAAGTGTATAAGTCCTGCTAAGATTTGTTTTCTCAAAATGCAGCACCTCGCATTTATCTGAATTAAACTCCATCTGCCACTTCTCAGCCCATTGGCCCATCTGGTCCAGATCCTGTTGTAATCTGAGGTAACCCTCTTCACTGTCCACTACACCAAAGATTTACAAGGATGTTGCCTGGGTTGGAGGGCTTGAGCTATAGGGAGAGGCTGAATCGGCTGGGGCTTTTTCCTGTGGAGCATCGGATGCTGAGGGGAGACCTGACAGAGGTTAAAAGGAACCTAAGGGGCAACGTTTACAGGCAGAAGGCAGTGCTTGTACAGAATGAGCTGCTTGAGGAAGTCGTGCAGGCTGATACGATGACAAAATTTAAAAGGCATCTGGATGGGTACATGAATAGGAAGGGTTTAGAGGGATATGGCCAAGTGCTGACAAATGGGACTAGATTAGGTCAGGATATCTGGTCGGCATGGATGAGTTGGACCTAAGGGTCTGTTTCGGGCTGCTGTACATCTCTATGACTCTGAAAGGGGAAAATGGGCCCATTCTGCTGAGAACAAAGGGACAAGAATGGAGATGGGATGCAAATGAGCAAAGTTGCAATTGAAATGGAGGACAGAGTCATAGAGATGTACAGCACGGAAAATGCTTCGGTCCAACTCGTCCATGCTGACCAGATATCCTAACCTAATCTAGTCCCATTTGCCAGCAGTTGGCATATATCTCTCTAAACCCTTCCTATTCATATACCCATCCAGATGTCTTTTAAATGTTGTCATTGTACCAGCCTCCACCACTTTCTCTGGCACCTGATTCCATATCCGCACCATCCTCTGCATGTAAAAGCCCCTTAGGTCCCTTTTCAATCTTTCCCCTCTCACCCTAAACCTATGCCCTTTAGTTCTGGACTCACCCACCCCAGGGAAAAGACATTGTCTATATACCCTATCCAGAGAGGTCACGCTCCAAAGTTGTTAAACTTGTTATCAGCCACTTTTGCAGAAATAATAGAGATGTCAACTGTTTTCAAAACTGGGAAAGGCTTTGGAAAACTAAAGCATAAAGAGTCTTGGGATTCCTAGTTCTGAATTCTCTAGAGATTAACATTTTGGTTCAGTTGGCAGTGAGGAAGGCAATTACAATCTTAACATTCATTTGAAGAGGAGGAGAATGCAAGAGCAGAGTTGTACTGTGAGGCTAGATAAGGCTCTGTTAGTCACAAAGAACTCTAGCAAGTTTCCTTCTCATTAAACCATGTTGACACAGTTTGGTTCTATTAAGCTGTTTCTTCTTCAACAATGAACTTTAGCATTTTCCCAAAAAAAAGGTCATAGAGTCACAGAGATGTACAGCATGGAAACAGACCCTTCAGTCCAATTTGATAGTGTTGACCAAATATCCTAAATTAATCTTGTCCCATTTGCCAGCATTTGGCCCATATTCCTCTAAACCTTTTCCATGCAGATGTCTTTTAAATGTTGTAATCTTACAAGCCTCCCTCACCTTCTCTGGCAATTCGTTCGACACACATTTCATCCACTGTGTGGAAAAAGTTGCCCGTCAGGTCCTTTCAAAATCTTTTCTCTCTCACCTTAAACATATGTCTTCTACTTCTGGACTCCCCCATCCTGGGAAAAAGACCTTGACTATTCAATGTATCCATGCACCTCACAATTTTATCAATCTCCATAAAGTCCCCCTTCAGCTTCTGACGCTCGAGGGAAAGAAGCCCCATTGAAAAGTGTTCAGTAAATTAGCCTACAGTTTCCTGCTTTGTGTCTCCCTCCATTCAGGGGTGCACACACGTGGCTTTCAACCTATTGGAAGAAAATATTGTTGCCAAATTTGCTGATGATGCAACAATAGGTCATAAGTTAAGTTGTGAAGAGAACATGAGGAGGCTACAAAAAGCTGTAAATACACTAAGCGAGTGGGCAAAGTAAATGAAGGACACTGTGAAAAAAGGTGAAATTCTCTAATTTGGCATGAAAAATGAAAAAAGGTGAAAAGTCGAATTTCACCAGGACAGATGGTGAAGCTTGAACTCAATAAAAATCTAGAGTTAATGAAGACGATAAAATCATTGTCAATTCTCAAAAAACCCAGATGGTTTGCTCATGTCCTTTAGGGAAGGAAACTGTCATTCTTACCTAGAGTGGCCTCCATGTGACTCCAGACCCACGGTAATGTGGCTGACTCTTCACTGCCCTCTGGGCAATGAGTGATGCGCAATAAATACTGAGTTTAAAAAAGTATTCGTGGATATTATTTAGGGAAGAATGCAAATATGTTGTAAGCAGTTCAGAAACGGTTTGCCATTCTAATACCCGGAAGGAGTGGGTAGCCTTATGAAGAAAGGTGACAGGCTTGGCAAGTATCTGCTCCAGTTTGAGTCGGGAGTGGATTAATCAGAATTTCACCACAAATGCTAGCAGCAAGCTTACCTGTTTCACCATTAGATTCAGGTTAAGGAGCTCCAAACTGCCTTCAAGTCTGGTTCCTGAGTCCCCTGATGCTTCTTGAGGAATCCAGGAGAAGGAAGCATCATGTAGCTCCACTGCGGAGTCCGGATCCTCTGGTTCACCTAAACACAAAGTGACACTGAGTGAGAGATTTGCTGCATGACTGAAACCTTCAATCCTTTCTCAGTGAAACAGCTAATTTCAAACTCCTTACCAACCATTCGGGTACAAAATCATGTCTTTAAAAGGGCACCTGAACGACGTAACTCCCATCAAAAGTAAGACAAATAGAGAGGATAATTCATTCTCTTTGCCCATACCTCACTGCTCTCTGATTAGGAACACAGGAGCAGGAGTAGGCCATTCAGCCCTTCCAGCCTGTATCAATGATCTCATGGCTGATCTGTGGCCTAAGTCCATACACCTGCCTTTGGCCCATATCCCTAAACAAAATTTATCTGTTCAGATTTAAAATGAATAACTGGTCCTGCAACCACAGCCATTTGTGGAAGAGTTCAAAATTTCTGTCACCCTGGGCGTATAGAAATGCTTTCAAACATCTCTTGGAATGGTCTTGCCTGACTTTTACAATATTTCCTTCCACCTGGACTTCAGGGGTTAAGCTATCTTTCTAGTAAACCTTCAAGGTTATTATATATCCTTCCGGAGGTGTGTTGCCCAGACCTGCTCTCAGTATTCCAACTGGGGCTGAACCAGGGTTTTGCATAACTGCAGCCCAACCTCTGCATTCTTGCTCTCCAGTTCTTGAGGTATAAGGACGAGCTTTCTCAATTATTTTCTGCAGGTGTTCGAGACATTTTAAAAATCTATCCACCTGAACCTCCAAGTCTCTTGCAAACATCTGGAATGTACCCTGATCTGTCCTTTCATGGTCTAAAATAGATAAACCCACTGAACTCCATCTGCCACAGGTTTGCTCATTCAATGAGTCTATCAATATCCTTTTATAATTTAATGCTTACATCTACACTGTCTACAGCACTGTCTAACGTTATCTCATGAGCAAATTTGAGGATATGACTTGATATGCTACTATCCAAGTCATTAATAAATAATACGAATAATTGAGGCACTAAAACAGATCCTTCTGAGGTACCAGTGGTTACAATCTGCCACAAAGTGTTTATCATACAAGAGTTTGCAATGGAGAGAAGATACTGACTGTGACAGATCTACTTTGTCAGCCCAGGTTTTTTCCCCACCTCAGGGTGGTGGACAATGCTGGCTGACCAGCATTTTATTGCCCATCCCCAGTTGCAGCTTGAGAAGACGGTGGCGAGCTGTCTTCTTACACTGCTGCAGTCCACATGCTGCAGTCCACATGCTGTAACAGACCCACAATGATCCGAGGGAGGGAATTCCAGCTTTTGACCCAGTGACAGTGAAGCAATGGTGATATATTTCCAAGTCAGGATGGGGAGTGGAATGGAGAGGAACTTGCAGGGGGTGGTGTTCCCATGTATGTGCTGCCCTTGTTCTTCTTGAGGGAAGTGGTCATGAGTTGAGAAGGCACTGTTTCAATGACCTAGTGATATTACCGCTGAACTGTTCATCCAGAGACCCAGGTAATGCTCACTGGTCCGATTCAAATCCTGCCATGGCAGATGATGGAATGTGAATCCAATAAGAGTGTGGAATTACGAGTCTAACGATGACGATGAATCCATTGTCGATTGTCAGAAAAGCCCATCTCGTTCACAAATGTCTTTTAGGGGAGGAAACCTGGTCTGGCCTGCATGTGTTTCCAGACCCACAACAACGTAGATGACTCTTAACTACCCTCTGGAATGGGCTATAAATGCTGGCCTAGCTAGCGACACCCTCATCCCGTGAATGAATTTTAAAAAACGTATGTCTGGTGAATTTCTGCAGCGCATCTTGTAAATAGTACATATGCTGTGACTGAGCATCGGTGGTGGAGGGAGTGGATGCGTGTACGTGTGGTGCTAATCAAGTGGGCTGCTTTGTCCTGGATGGTGTCGAGCTACCTGAGTGTTGTTGGAGCTGCACCCATCCAGGTAAGTGGGGAGGATTCCATCACATTCCTGACCCATGCCTTCCAGATGTTGGACAAGTTTTGGGGAGTCAGGAGGTGAGTTATTGATCGCAGTATTCCGAGCTTCTGACATGCTTTTGTAACCACTGTATTTCTAGGGCTTATCCAATTCAGTTTCTGGTCAATGGTAACCCCAGGATGTTGATAAGGGGGAATTCAGTGATGGTAACTTGACATTGAATGTCAAGGGGCAGTGGTTAGATTGTATCTTATTAGAAATGGTCATTTCCTGGTATTTGTGTAGAGTAAATGTTACTTAAATGGTGAAATGCTGCAGAAAGCTACAGCACAGAGAGATTTAGCAGTCATACAGTCATAAAGGTGTGCAGCATGGAAAGAGACCCTACAGTCCAACTTTGTCCATGCCAACCAGATACCCTAAATTAATCTTGTCCCATTTGCCAGTATTTGCCCCCTATCCCTTGAAACCCTCCCAATTGATATACCTATCTAGATGCCTTTTAAATGTTGTAGTTGCACCAGCTTCCGCCACTTCCTCTGGCAGCTCATTCCATACACACACCACCCTCTGCGTGAAAACATTGCCCCTTAGGTCTGTTTTAAATCTTTCCCCTCTCACCCTAAACCTATGCCCTGTAGTTCTGGAGTCCCCCACCCCAGGGAAAAGACCTTGTATATTTATCCTATCCATGCCCCTCATAATTTTTTAAACCTCCATAAGGTCACCCCTCAGCCTCTGCCACTCCAGGGAAAACAATCCCAGCCTGTTCAGCCTCTCCCTATAGCTCAAACCTCCAACCCTGGCAACATCCTTGTAAATCTCTTCTGAACCCTTTCAAGTTTCACAACACCCTTTGCATAGGATGGAGACCAGAATTACACATAGTATTCCAAAAGTGGCCCAACCAATGTCCTGTACAGCCACAACATGACCTCCCAATTCCTATACTCAATGCTCTGTCCAGTAAAGGCAAGCATACCAAGTGCCTTCTTCACTATCATAATCCAAAACGCTAGCACTAAAATCCAACTGTTCAAAGCAGCCGACTTGATTGGCACCACATCCACTCCCTTCACCACCATCACCCGGAAGCAGCAGCATGTACTACCTACAAGAATCACAACAGAAATTTACCAAAGTTCTTGCCCATTCAATTAACCTGTCTATATCCTGCTCTAGATTTCTGTGGCATCCTTATCACTTGCGTTCCTATCTATTTTTGTGTCAGCTGCAAAGTTGACAACAGTAACTCACTTCCCGAATCTAAGTCATGAACATATATTGTGAACATATATTGTGGCTCCAGCATCTCCCCATCACACTCCATCAGTTACAGGTTATCAACTAGAAAACGCCCCTTTCATCCCAATTTACTCTCTCTGTACAAAGGTAATGAATAGTCCTTAAAGGACTGTCACATGACTAACTGCAAGTACACATTTCTTCAAAATGTGAAAACTCAACAGAGCTCAGTCCACACCTGCACACACAACATGGGTGCTGGGGAAAAAATAAGCACTACCGCAGTTAGGCGCTAGTGTGGGGGTTTAAAAAAAGAGAGAAAAAGAAAATAAAAAAAAATAAACAGGCGTGTCAGAGGTTTTGTTAAAAAAAAACAGAAGTATCAGACATTCTGTTCACTCTGAGAGCTGGGTCTCAGGACCAATGTCAAATACTGTGCACCTGTAAAAAAAACAGGAGTGTCAGGGGTTCTGTTCATCCTGAGAGCTGGTTCTGAGGGAGCTGGATCAGTAAAAAAGAAAAAAAAACAGAGCTCAGTCACCTGTGACCAATAAAGGAAGTTCAGGATTGCATAAGATTAGAAAAAAAGGAGTTGCCAAAATATAATTAATTCTGAGAATTGGCAGGTTTCGAGAAAACAACAAAATTATCAGGACCACAAAACTGATAGGGAATGATGGAACAGAATATAATTGCAATCTAGCAAAATATGTAAAAATAGTCATTAAAAGCTTCTACAGATCTGTAAAAAGAAAAAGTTTCGCTTAAATGAATATGAGACCATAAACGGCAGTCAAGCAAATTTATAATGGGGAATAGAGAAATGGCAGCAAGGCTTAGTGATTATAGTGTATCTGTTTTCATTGAGGAAGATATAAGGAGGTTCCCAGAACTGAAGATCAAAGAGGCAAAGAAGAATGAGGAATTAAAGGAAATTAGCACCAGTAAAAGACTGTACTGAAGAAATTCAAAGCTGATAAATCGCCAGGATCTGATGGTCTTCATCACCAAGTGTTGAAGGAAGGACATGGTTATGGAGGTAGTTAATGTACTGGTGGTTATCTTACAAAGTTGAATGAATGATTTATTGTATATATATCTGGGGAGATACAGTGAAAAGTGTTCTGTCGCCACACTCTGGTGCCATTTTCAGGTAGAAAAGAATGAGAAGTACTTAAATAGAATTCATCTTCATCAGCCAGGATTCCAGACATGCCATCAGGATTTCTGCAAGGTCCCTGTTCCAGGCCTACCGAGCCAGGAGCCCACACTCCAGACATTGACACCACCACAGTCAACAACCAGCTGCCACCGTACGAATTTACATATCGGGCCCACTGCAGCCAGGCGTCCACCTACTGCCATCACTGCAGCTGACACCCTGCCACTATTCCAGGAGGCCACATATCGGGCCTACTGCAGCCAGCGTCCGCACTCTGCCATCACTGCAGCTGACACCCTGCCACTATTCCAGGAGGCCACATATCGGGCCTACTGCAGCCAGCGTCCGCACTCTGCCATCACTGCAGCTGACACCCTGCCACTATTCCGGGAGGCCACATATCGGGCCCATGCAGCCAGGCATCCACACTCTGCCATCACTGCAGCTGACACCCTGCCACTACTCCAGGAGGCCACATATCGGGCCTACTACAGCCCGGAGTCTGCACTCTGCCATCACTGCAGCTGACACCCCCACTATTCCAGGAGGCCACATATCGGGCCCACTGCAGCCCGGAGTCCTCACTCTGCCATCACCACAGCTGACACCCTGCCACTATTCCAGGAGGCTACATGTCGGGCCCACTGCAGCCAGGAGTCCTCACTCTGCCATCACTGCAGCTGACTCCCTGCCACTATTTCAGGAGGCCACATATCGGGCCTATTGTAGTCAGGAGTCCATGCTCTGCCATCAATGCAGCTGACACCCTGCCACAATTCCAGGAGGCCACATATAGGGCCTACTACAGCCCGGAGTCCGCACTCTGCCATCACTGCAGCTGACACGCTGCCACTATTCCGGGAGGCCACATATCGGACCTACTGCACCCCGGAGTCCTCACTCTGCCATCACTGCAGCTGACACGCTGACACTATTCCGGGAGGCCACATATCGGACCTACTGCAGCCCGGAGTCCTCACTCTGCCATCACTGCAGCTGACACCCTGCCACTATTCCAGGAGGCCGCATAACAGGCCCACTGCAACCAGGAGTCCTCACTCTGCCATCACTGCAGCTGACACCCTGCCACTATTCCAGGGGCCACATATCGGGCCTACTGCAGCCAGGAGTCTTCACTCTGCCATCACTGCAGAGGTGTCAAAACTTCACCAGATTTGTTCCTGGGATGCTGGGACTGTCATATGAAGGGGAGCTGGGCAAATGGGGCCTGTATTATCTACAGTTTCCAAGAATGAAAGGTGATCTCATTGAAACATATAAAATACTGAAAGAGATAGACAAAGTAGATACAGGTAAGATGTTTCCACTGGTTGGGGATTTTCAAACCAGACGCAAAATTTAAAAATGAGGATGATGCCATTTAGGCCTGAGATGAGGAGAATTTTTTAATCAAAGGTATGTGAACCTTTGGAATTCTCTACCACCAAGGATTGTGGACATTCAGCCTTTGAGAATGTTTAAGGTAGAGACTGATAGATTTCCGATTACCAGTGACAGGGTTATGTGAAAAGGATGGGATAAATGTATTTCATTCGCCCAGTGGGGAAGGCTCAACAGTCTGAAAGGCTTGTTCTTAAGTTCACCCTCGAAAAGACCAGTTCACTTTGGCCTCTTGATTCCATTCTAAGACTGAAATAAGTGCTTGGTTTCTGTTTTGATAGTGCTTGCAGGTTACACTCAAACTTTACTTTATCCTTTTCTTTATTCTTTGGTCATCTTTTGTTGGATTTTAAATTTCCGTAACCTTCTGGCTTACCACTAATCTTTGCTATGTTGTATGTCTTTTTCATTTTGATTTGCAGCTATCTTTAATGCTCTGTCAGTCAATATGATGATGGCTGATTTGTTTGAAGTGTAAATTCCATACTCCCATCTTCCCAATAACTTTGAGTTCTCTTGCCTACCACAAAATTATCTACTTACATCTTAGACATATTCAAGGAGACAACTTCCACTACCTTATAAGGCAGAGTATACAAGTTTGAAAATATCATAAGAGAAAAATGCTCGCTATCGTGAATTTTAAAAAGCTGCCAGCAAGTTCTGAGCATATTTCCACATTCACCTTGTTAAAACCATTCAAGATCTTATACACCTCAATCAAATCACTGTTCTAAACTCCAGTGAAAACAAGCCCATCCTAACCAATGTTTCCTCATAAGACAGCCCATCATTCCAGATATTAATCGAATAAACCTCCGCAGAGCCGCCTCCTATGCACTAACACCTTAGGGAAATAAAAAGGCTAAAACTGCACACAGCAGATGATCCTTTCCCATTGCAGAGTGACTTCTGAACCTGGAAAGAAAATAAATAGAAGAAAATAGGAGCAGGAATTGGCCATTCAGCCCTTCAGGCCTGCTGTGCTATTCAATATGCTCATAGCTGATCACCCAGCTCAAGATTAGAGTGGTGCAGGAAAAGCACAGCAGGTCAGGCAACATCCGAGGAGCAGGAAAATTAACATTTCAGGCAAAAGTCCTTCATCAGGAATGAGGCTGGGAGCCTCAGGGGTGGAGAGATAAATGGAACGGGGATGGGGTGGGGGAAGGTAGCTGAGAGTGCAATAGGTGGATGGAGGTGGGGGTGAAAGTGATAGGTCGGAGAGGAGGGTGGAGCAGATAGGTGGGAAGGAAGATGGACAGGTAGGACAGGTCATGAGGACGGTGCTAGCTGGAGGGTTGGAATTGGGGTAAGGTTGGTGGGGGGGGGAAAATGAGGAAACTCCCCAATGTCGAGGAGACCGCATCGGAAGCAATGGATACAGTAAATGACATGTGTGGGAGTGCAGGTGAAGCTTTGATGGATGTGGAAGGTTCCTTTGGGGCCTTGGATGGAGGTGAGGAAGGAGGTGTGGGCGCAGGTTTTGCAATTCCTGCAGTGGCAGGGGAAGGTGCCAGGAAGGGAGGGTGGTTTGTTAGGTTGGTGTGGACCTGATTAGGTAGTCGCGAAGG
This sequence comes from Chiloscyllium plagiosum, assembly GCF_037043375.1. Taxonomy (NCBI): domain Eukaryota; kingdom Metazoa; phylum Chordata; class Chondrichthyes; order Orectolobiformes; family Hemiscylliidae; genus Chiloscyllium; species Chiloscyllium plagiosum. The sequence continues at coordinate 156,115,045 of NW_028270141.1, forward strand.
GAATAGTCTTCATGGAAGGTGGATAAGGGTGGGGAGGGAAATATATCCCTGGTGGTGGGGTCCGTTTGTAGGTGGTGGAAATGGCAGAGGATGATGCGATGTATGCAGAGGTTGGTAGGGTGGAAGGTGAGGACCGGGGCGTTCTGTCTTTGTTGCGGTTGGAGGGATGGGGTTCGAGGGTAGAGGTGCAGGACGTGGATAAGATGCGCTAGAGGGCATCATCAACCACATGGGAGGAGAAATTGTGGTCTTTAAAGAAGGAGGCCATCTGGTTTGTTCTGTGGTGGAACTGGTCCTCCTGGGAGCAGATGCGGCAGAGGTGGAGGAGTTGGGAGTAAGGGATAGCATTTTTGCCTGAGGAAGTGTGGGAGGAGGTGTAATCCAGGTAGTTGTGGGAGTCACTGGGTTTTTAGAAAATGTCAGTGTTAAGTCAGTCACCATTGATGGAGATGGAGACGTCCAGGAAGGGGAGGGAGGTGTCAGATATGGTCCAGGTGAATATAGATTAGATTATGATTAGATTCCCTAGAGTGTGGAAACAGGCCCTTCGGCCCAACCAGTCCACACCGACCCTCCGAAGAGTAATCCACCCAGACCCATTTCCCTCTGACTAATGTTCCTAACACTATGGGTAATTTAGCATGATCAATTCATCCTACCTGCATCTTTGGACTGTGGGAGGAAACCGGAGCACCCGGAGGAAACCCACACAGACATGGAGAGAATGTGCAAACTCCACACAGACAGTCGCCAGAGGCTAAAATCAAACCTGGGACCTTGATGCTGTGAGGCAGCAGTGCTAACCAATGAGCCACTATGCCACCCTAAGAACATCACTTGTACCAGTCAATCCTGCCCTGGGGAAAAGTCTCTGGCTATTGACTAACTATTCCTCTCATTATCTTGTATACCTCGATCAGGTCTCCTCTCTTCCTCCTTCTCTCCAGAGCTTATTCAACCTTTCTTCAAAAGGCAAGCCCTCCAGTCCAGGTAGCATCCTGATAAACCTTCTTTGCACCCTCTCCAAAGCCTCTGTATCTTTCCTATAGTAGGGTGACCAGAACTGAACACAATATTCCAAGTGTGGTCTCACCAGGGACTTGTACAGTTGTAGCAAAACCTCGCGGATCTTAATACCACTGTTAATGAAAGCCAAAACACCATATCTTAACAACCCTATCCACTTGGGTGGCAACTTTGAGGGATCTATGCACTTGCACACCCAGATCCCTCTGTTCCTCCACACTGCCAAGAATCCTGTCTTTAATCTTATACTCAGCATTCAAGTTCAATCTTCCAAAATGCATCACTTCACATTTATCCAGGTTGAACTCCATCTGCCATTTCTCAGCCCAGCTCTGCATCCTGTCTATGTCGCGCTGCAGCCTGCAATAGCCCTCGATACTATCGACAGCACCTCCAACCTTTGTGCCATCTGAAAATTTACTAACCCACCCCTCAACCTCCTCATAAAAACTACAAAGAGCAGAGGCCCAAGAACAGAGCTCTGCTAGACACCGCTCACCACTGACCTCCAGGCAGAATACTTTCCATCTACAACCACTCTCTGCCTTCTGTTAGCCAGCCAATTCTGAATCCAGATAGCCAAATCTCCCTGTATCCCACACTTCCTGACTTTATGAATGAGCCTACCACGGTGAACGCTATCAAATGCCTTGCTGAAATCCATATACACCACATCCACTGCTCGACTGTCATCGACCTGTCTTGACACCTCCTCAAAGAATTCAATAGGATTAGTGAGGCATGACCTGTCCCTCACAAAGCCATGCTGATTACCTTTAATCACATTATGCTTTGCCAAATAGTCATAAATCCTATCCCTCAGAATTCTTTCCAAAACTTTGCTGGCCACAGATGTAAGACTGACTTCTCTGTAATTGCCAGGGATTTCCCTAATACCCTTCTTGAAAAGAAGAACAACATTCACCTCCTTCCAATCGTCTGATACGACTCCCGTGGAGAGTGAGGCAAAGATCTTCGCCAGTGGCTTAGCAACCTTGTTTTTTGCTTCCAGGAGCAACCTAGGATAAATCTGATCTGGCCCTGGGGGACTTAGCAATCTTAATGCTTTCCAAAATTTCCAGCGCATCAACTTCCTCAATCCCAATCTGATCAAGCCTGTATCCCAGTTCCTCAAAAGTTCTCATTCACAACAAGGTCCCTTTCCTTCGTGAAAACCAAAGCAAAAAACTCATTTAGGGCTTCCCCTATCTGGTCAGGCAGCATCCAAGGAGCAGGAGAATCGACGTTTCGGGCATGAGCCCTCACTTTTCCCCCATATGTGTATCACCTTACAGGTCTACAAAAATGTTAAAACATAATTATTTCAGACTTAAATTGAAGTCAGATCAAAGAGTACAGGTTTAGAACATATTTTAAACTGATAAAGGGTTAAAAACCTGATAATAAAAACACAAAACTAGAATTATGCAGCAATTTTCATGACTGGCAGACATTTTATTGTTTTTTATTAAATCCTTTCAGAGATGTGGCCATCACTGGAGAGGTCAGTATTTGTTACCTATCCTTAATTATCGTTATGAAGATGTGGGTGTACCTTTAAGAGAGTTAAAAGCAGCAGTAGAACTACCAGATACAGCACCAAGTGTTCAAAATAAGGTAACAATGTAACACTGGGTTGAACAACTCGATTAGTTTGTTGCCTGGAGACAAAAACAAATTTGAATTTGGCCAATCAGTTTAAATTATACCCCGATAAAAATATCCAACTCCAATCCAGTTTGAAGTGAGTATATTGACAATCTTCAAAGCCAATGACACAATCCAATGCTCTGTGTTATAAAACCGGGGAGGGGGGGTGGGTGGGTAAGGGGGAATTGAACAGTTGAGTGAAGAACTGCTAAGTCCTAGCATGTACCAGACGGCTTGAAAAAACATCTCTCTTAAAAGTACCTTTTCGATTAGTAACTTGTGACGCAGACGAGGATCTAAAATCTGAATACAGGCTATTGTCAGAAACAGAGCTGAAAATGTGTTGCTGGAAAAGCACAGCAGGTCAGGCAGCACCCAAGAAGCAGGAGAATCAACGTTTCGGGCATGAGCCCTTCTTCAGGAATGATTCCTGAAGAAGGGCTCATGCCCGAAACGTCGATTCTCCTGCTCCTTGGATGCTGCCTGACCTGCTGCGCTTTTCCAGCAACACATTTTCAGTTCTGATCTCCAGCATCTGCAGTCCTCACTTTCTCCTATTGTCAGAAACAACCATTTAATACATGCTCTTACTAACATAGGCAGCAATAAAATGGCTTCTTAATGCAAGGAACATGACAAAATGGCTTTTAGGCTGCAAATTGACAATTCTGCTTAAAGCTACATAAAATGGCTTTTTACTCTGCTAAAGGTACATTCCTGAAATAGAATGCTTCCTTTACAGCATAAAAATAACTAGACTAGAGAAGTCATTTCTAGCCATCCTAACTGACCTTGCAAGTGCAGGTGCAAAGAATAGTTTCGCAAGCTAGGGGTGCTTGGATGTGGAAAGTAAGGTTGGTTTCCAAGAAATTGCTGTCAGTAGAGCCATTTTATTAAGTTTGATTGGTAATTGTTTGAATTTGCTCTGTGACGATGGCTGTACCTCTTTTCAAAAAAGATATGAAAATGTCTGTCTTCAGCTATGTGTGCAGTTTCTCCTAGGGATAGGGAAGTGTTTAACCTCTGTGTTAATGGACAACCTGGACCCGGCCATAAAATGAAGTGTGAAAAGTTACAGAATTGCTCGGGTTTAGTGACTGATTGCAGAACAGAGGCCACCCCACCACCACTCCCCACCCCTCCCCCCAGCCGAGTCCAGATCTTCACAGAAATTCCTAACAAGGAGAGAAGATGACACAGGGCGATTCGAAGACAAGAACCTCAAGCTGCCTGGTTTTGAGATAAGAAGTGTTGTTTTGTAAATTTTAATTGGGAGTTTTATCAGACTAGTATTATAGAAGGGAAGGTAACAGATAGGTTTGAGAAAAAAATTGTAAATAGTGGTTAGTTAATTACTCTCTGTTATACTTGCAGAAATAAAGTTGTTAATTTGTACTTTACATAGTTCTTGACCACACGGATTTTTACAGATTTCTGCACGGGATAAATCTTTTCTGTGTTGCTGCTTTTAAATTAAGCAGGAGAGCTTTCCCCAGTGTCATAACATTATCCTTGAAAAGGTGGGGGTGAGCCACCTTCTTAAGCAACGTATGAGGTGTAAGTAACCACAGTGTTATCATTCCTTCTTGGTTTCAAAGCAGTCTGACACAGCAACAAGGTCATTTCAGGGGTCATTTGGGGGTTAACCATATTTCTCGGAACCCAGCATCACATGAATACAACATCCACTTTTATGTTTTAGGCTTTGGACTTAGAAATGGGACATGGTCCTGCTTTAAACCAATAAAGATTTTGCTGCTTTTAAAAAAAATGTTTTACTAGAGCTCAATGTGTGCTACATCTATGAGGTTGTCTTATTCAAGCTGTGGGGGAGGATGCTTTATCACTCACTTCTGTGGGTGTATTTTTGCCCTGTGACAGACTTATGATTGGTCCGAATTGTAAAACCAATCTTGTATATTCAGCAGCATGCAGCATTGTGACAATTTCTTCAGTGGCTACAGCTTTGTGTTTGGATAATACAGCAGAAAAATCCAATTTGGGAAGTAGAGAACATCTTTCTCTCTTCTCTTTCTTCTGTAAATGAAGATGGTAAAAGTCAGCTGCTAGCTATCCTTCCTCTCTCTCTCTCTCTCCAAATTTTCGTCATCAAAGGGAAAAGGGTAAAATCATATTCAGAGACACTGAATCCGTAAGCAGCAAATGGAAGGCGAGTTTTGAGAAGATTCGTGACTCAGGTTGTGCTTCTGGATATAAGTTTGCTTGCTGTGCTAGAAGGTTAGTTTTCAGACATTTTGTTACCGTACTCGGTAACATCATTAGTGAACCTCCAGTGAAGCACTGATGATAGTGACCTGCTTTCTATTTATGTGTTTAGGTTCCCTCAAATTGGTGTCATCATTTCCTGTGGTGACATGATTGCCTATGGTGATGTCATTTCCTGTGGTCATCACCACAGGAAATGACATCACCAACACAAGAAAACTTAAACACACCAGTGTTTCACCAGAGGCTCACTGATGATGTTACCTAGTATGGTGATGAAATGTCTGAAATGAACATTCCAGTTCAGCAAGCAAACCTACATCCAGTGAATGGAATGTTGAGAATCATTGTGTTGACAACCTCATATCCTCCCCAAAAAGCTAAACCAAACTATAGGGAAATACCTCATCAACACCTGTAATCTACACAGGTTTTAGAACTGTGTTTCACTGACTTCGCTGTTTGTTCTATCCCCACCTGTAATATCGGTGTCTGGTCTTGTTTCTTTGTGTCTCTGGCTTTATACATTTGGGATTATTTTTTCAAAAAACTCTAGAGTTTAAGTTACAGAGACTTAGAAATTAGCAACTCATGTTTCATTTCTATCATTAGTCAAAAACAAACTGTTTGCAATAAATGGCTGCTTTCTTGTCAAGTGCAGAAACCTGATGACTGTTTTCTTTTAACTTGGGTTTGTCAATAATGTTAACTGAGGGCTTTGGATAGTTTAATCAAATCTTTTCACATTTGTGACAACTCCAGGAATACTGGAGCATGATTTCCAGTGCCCTACCCTGGTGCTCCTACTACAGTGAGATCAGGTAAGGAAAGCAGATCTCATTTCCTGACAGGCTTTTACAAAAATCAAAGTTTCACAGTGCCCATTACTGAAACTAGCTGTCAATTTCTGATTTATTTAACAAATTTGAATTTGCCCATCTGCCTTGGTGGGATTTAAATCTATGTCCCCATTAGACCAGAACCCTGGATTTTTAATTCAACGACTCTATTCCTATGCCATTGCCTCTTCAATAGTCTTTTGCAGCCAGTAAGGCAAATTTAAGACGAATATCAAAATGTCCTCCCAGAGTGATCATCAAGAAATGGCCTTCTAAATAGAGCTAGGAAGGCCAAGGACTTGAAACCAACAATGCATGGACAATAAATACCGGTCCCGCCTGCAAAACCACATTATCTCAACAAATTAAACTGGATGAAACGGAAATGTAGGCATTCTGTACATCAAATTAGGATGTCTATCTCACCTGCAATTACGTTCTGATCTTTTGTGTTCAAAAATGGATCTTATCAACTTACGTGTCATATAGTAGGTGCTGAGATCCTGGTCAGAAAGCTGGAGAAAGCGTTGGATGCGGTCCAAAGAAACCTTTGCTTGTAGTATCCCATTCAACACCCAAGGGAAGTTATTTAAGGGCTGGATCAACATTCCCACCAAAGCCAGGACTGTGAACACCTGCAAATGGACAATGGAAAAGCAGGACTAAGACAATGAGCAACTGATCGAAAAAGTGAGAGTTGTTCAGCCTGACAGTCTTTCTCTCCTGAGCTGCACACTGCACTTAACGAAGCACTTGTGTGATTTCAAATAAACCTGAAGGACTATAACCTGGTGTCATGTGACTGTTGACATTGAGAAAGCAGTAAATTCTTGCTGGTGTTGGGAGACTGAAATGTAAAAGCAGAATGTTGTCTTTTGCGTTGAAACCACGCTGTTGATTTCAAAATTCCACTCATTTTCTGGTTTTTGCCTATTCTGTAAAGATAATTATTTCATGGACTCTGAGATTGCAGTTCCCACTTTTTATTTTTAAAGGAGAATCAATATTGAACTCTAAATTAAACGCTTTAAAGAAAATTGATCAAATTCCATTAAAATCTGATGCTTGGAGTGGAAGATGTTCACAGGTCATTGAATTCCATGTTACTGCTCCAAGCACACTAAAGCACAAACCATCCAGGAGAGATAGAGAAAGGAAGTCCATACTAAACCCATAAGGCTGACATCCACGAGTGGATGCAGCAACTATGAAGGAAGAGTGATATATTTCCCTCAGGATGGTGAGCAGCTCTGAGGGGAAGTTAGACATCTATCTGCTGTCCTTGTCTTTCCAGATGGAAGTGGTTGTGGGTTTGGAAGGTGCTATCAAAGGAGTCTTGGTGAATTTCTGCAGTACATATTACAGATGGTACACACTGCTCCTCCTAAGCATTCGTGTACAGGGAGTGTAAGTTTATGAGTATAGTGGTGTGTTTTGGCTGCTTTGTCCTGCATAGTGTCAAACGTCTTGACTTTCATTGACCTGATTTCAAAGATAACTGCAATATATGCTACTGCTAATATTCCATGAAACACAACTAACCAAGTACGGTCTCAGCTAAGTCTTGCTCCTCACACATATCCAAAGGAATCTCTTTGAAGGAGTCCAAAACTAGACGACACAGATTTAAGGTGAGAGAGGAAAGATTTAAAAAGGATCTGAGGGGGTAACTTTTTCACGCAGAAGGTGGTGTGTGTCTGGAATGAGTTGCCAGAGGAAGTGGTCGAAGGCGGTACAATTACAACATTTAAAAAGCATCTGGACAGCGATATGAATAGGAAGGGTTTAGAGGGATATGGGCCAAATGCTGGCAAATGGGACTAGACTAATTTAGGATATCTGGTTGGCATGTTCGGGTTGGACCGATGTGTCTGTTTCCACATATAGCTCTATGACTCTAAATCTGTGTACATGTGTGTGAGCAACCATGAAGGTCACATGCTTGATATTGCATCTTTATGTTTTCTCAAGCTTAGCAGGTAATAAGCTTCCTTTATAATTAATTCAAGAGAACATTACAATTGGCTCCTTATTGTACAATTAAAAATAGCTAACTACACTTGATTTGGAGAAAGTTATCGCCTCACACTAAAAAGATCTCCAAACATTGTTGGGAGTGAGCAAGGGCACCAAACAAAGGAAACCAGCTCACATCCTCTTTCTAGGTCATGACAATATAATTAGGAAGGGAAAGGAAATAAAACAGCAACTCTTGCTACTACTCCATAAAGCCAGTGAAACTACAGCTGGAGTACCTCACAGAACATAGAACACAAACCATAGATCTGGTATCCTTAGTTAAGGAGGGATACACTTGCATTGAAAGCCTTTCAGAGAAAAGGTTCATAATTCTTTGGATGATGGGGATGTCTAAACAGTTTGAATCGGTTAGGCCGATATTTGTAGGCATTTAGAAAAATGAAAGGCGACCCTATTGAAACCGAACAGATTCTGAGGAGTCTTGCAGGGTTCATGTTGTCAAAATGGGGGGTTCGACAGTTAGGAATGAGAGTTTAAAAATAAGTGGTCTCCTAATCAAGGAAGAAGTGAGGAGAATTTTTTTCTCTCATACTGCCATTAGTGTTTGGAATTTGCTTCCACTGAGGGTGGCGCAGGTTGAGTTTTTGACTGTATTCCAGGCTAAGTCAACAAGGGAGTCAAGTTTTATAGGACAGGTGGAAATCACTTCAATCATGATTTTACTGAGTGGCAAAAGAGGCTCGACAGGTCAAACAGCCTCCTCATGCTATGAATTCTTATAAACTTACGCACCTTGTTTCACCTTTCTAATGTTATATCCTACCATCTAGTACCTCGTATTCTTTTCATGACATGAGCCTTCACTGTCCATCACTAAGTTACCCCAAAGAAGGTTGTAGTGAGCCACCTTGTTAAATATAACCAAGAAGTTTGCTCAGCTATTTCAGGGAGTCAGGAAGTTAATCAAATTACTTTGTAAATGGAGTCACATATCAGCCAATGGGATCTAACAGTGTTTTGTCATCAATCAGTTGCTCTACATTTATCTCCCATGATGTTATACTGTCCAGTCAGGAGGTTAAACGTTACTTGTTTCCAAACCACTTTATCAACAATTGCCCTTGTAAATCAAGAGGACATATTTCTACAAAAGGCTACAATGATATATCTTATTCATACTGTGGAGGCCAAAGCCTAAAAGTGTGGAGCTGGAAAAGAACAGCAGGTTATGCAGCATCCAAGGAGCAGGAGAGTCGCTGTTTTGGACATAAGCTCTTCATCAAGAATCACATTCCTGATGAAGGGCTTATGCCCAAAACATTGATTCTCCTGCTTCTTGCATGCTGCCTGATGTGCTGTGCTTTTCCAGCCCCACACTTTTCGACTCTCATCTCCAGCATCTACATTCCTAACTTTCTCATACTCTGAAGGCCAGCCAAATGCACAATGGGTTTCCTGCACTAGTCTATCCAACTCCCTAAATAGAGCACTGAAGTAAGAGCAAAGCACTGGGAAAAACAGTCAAATAAAATCAGAGAACAGAGACATTTTGTCCCATGGTAAACCACTGACCGTGGCAGCAGTGAGCTGGTGTCCCAACAAAGCATAGGTGACAAAGGTAAGGATGGAGATCACAACAGGAAGTGCAGCCCACATGTAAACACAAACTGCATCCAGGTACTTGATGACTTTTAGACGGCTGAGCTCCTTCTCTCTAACCTCAGCCACCTTTTCAGTGAAATGTTTCTCCCAGGTGTAGAACTTTATTACACGCATTCCAAACAGAATCTCAGTCATCAGCTGGGAAAGCAAGAAAAGACAGATTAGCAAATACACAAGCAAATAGAGTACAGCCCGAAGGAACATTTACCACATGAATCAAGGAATGGCCTCCTTCCACACTGGAGGGATTCTATGATTCCATGATGATGAATAGGACTATCACTCCAAGTCAACAGCATAATACAGAGGTTCCCTTTCCCCATTCTGCTGACAGCTTAGGAGACAGGATTTCATCCAACAGTCTCCCCTCTCCCATTATATAGAGAACACAGAGCTTAATAAAGGAGATCTTATCCTCTCTCACATAGTAACCAGATGTGGGAGAGGAAACCCAAAAACAGAAGGTGCTGAAGAAACTCTGCAGGTCTCACAGCATCTGTAGATAGAAAAACAGAGTTAACATTTTGAGTCCAGTGACTTTTCATCAGATGAACCCTGTGTGACTATGCTGTGTGGACATATGTTTACAAAATAAAATAGGTCAAAAGCAGAAATAGGAATTAATGGACTGAATCCAGTACACCAGTCACTGAAAGCAAGCACGCAGGGGCCACAGACAATGAACCTGGCAAACATTATGCTGGCTTTCAAAGCAGATAGAATATAGAAAAGTACAGCACAAAACAGGCCCTTTGGCCCACAATGTTGGGCCAAGGCTTAATCCTAATGTAAAATATAATATTTCTCACCCATAGTGAGAAGATTCCAGTACAGGACCAGGGACATCTTGTAATTAGACCAGGCTTTGGTGGGACAAAGCCAGGAGTACTGTGAACAGTTTTTCTCTCCTTCTCTGAGAAAGGGGATTTTGGCTATGGAGGGAATGCATTGAAGGTTAACAAGCCTGATCTCTGGGATGACAGGATTGACAGATAAAAAGAGATTGGAATGTATTCACTGAAATTTAGAGGACTGGGCGGGGCGGGGGGGGGGGGGGGGGGGGGGAATTACATAAAACTCTTAACATGGCTTGGTAGGGTAAACGCAGGAAGGATGTTCCTTTTGACCAGGGAGTTCAGGGGGTCAGAGTCTCAGGATACAAGTAAGCCACTTAGGACTGAGGTGAGGAGAAATTTCTTCACCTAGAGAGTTTGAGTTGCAGAAAGTGATTGAGGGCAAAACACTAAGTGCTTTCAAAAGGGAGTTAGATAACGCTCAAAGGGATCAAAATTTTTGGGGAGAAATTCAGAACAGGAACTGAGTTTTACGATCAGCCATGATCATATTGAATAGCAGAGCAGGCCCAAAGGGCTGAATGGCCTTTTCCTGCTCCAGCTTTCTATGCTTCGATGTAATAGCGAGCTTGGTGAATGGAAACCTTTCAGTGACAATATCTTTCTGCAAATATGGTCTGATCTGCCGATAACATATAACAAGTATTGACTGTGTTAAGAAAATAAAGGCTGTTTCTTACAGGATTAGGTATGGATAAGCAAACTCTGCTGGAGAGTAGCTGATTCATGAAGAGTGATTTGGTTGAGGTGTGTAAGATTCAGAATGGTTTGACACCTTGATTCAGAATACCCTCAGATGTTTCCTTCTGTAGGTCAGTCCAGAACAAGAGGGATGGCTTAAAAATTAGTGCTTGTCTTTTCAGAACAGGGATGAGGAGAGTGTTTGTCTCTCAGAGGATTATGGAACTTTGGAACTCCCCACCTCAAAAGGCAATGGAGCCATTGAATCTTTTTAAGATTGAGGTGGATAGATCTTTGTTAGGCAGGGGTGTCAAGGGTTATCAGGGGAAGATGGGAAGGTGAAATTTAAAATACAAATAGATCAGCCATGATCTTGTTGAAGGGCAGAGCTCACGCGATGGGGCCGAATTGTCTCTTTCTACAGCTACTTTGTACATCTGTACGTATTTAATTCATTAACCAGTCCAACCTGATTTCTGCTGCAGAGAGTAAAAATTCAGAGTTCTCAGGGCAGAGTACAGATTTCAAGCAGAATGAGCAACATGAACTCACAAAGGGGGAGTTCATTGAAAGGGTGGCAGATCGGGCGGGGGAGTTTGGAAAGGATGGGGTGTTTTTTTGATTATCAATTTTTTTCACACCTCAGTATTTGAATTTGACTTTGCAGTGGAAGAAGTTAACCATTGGGTCACTGTTAAGCTATTCAACTTAATGCAAATACTCTCTAAGTTAAATATATGGCTTAGCTGAATGGAATGTCCACCCTGTGGCATGAGCTAATTCATTTCACATTATACTGTTTACATTTTACATTACATTACAGTGTGGAAACAGGCCCTTCGGTCCAACAAGTCCACACCGACCCGCAACCCACCATACATTTACCCCTTACCTAACACAACAGGCAATTTAGCATGACCAATTCACCTGACCTACACATGTTTGGACTGTGGGAGGAAACCGGAGCACCCGGAGGAAACCCACGCAGACACAGGAAGAATGTGCAAACTCCACACAGTCAGTCGCCTGAGGCGGGAATTGAACCCGGGTCTCTGGCGCTGTGAGGCAGCAGTGCTAACTACTGTGCCACCGTGCCACCCAAGTATCAGTTCTGGGTTTCGGAATTCAAACAGTGACTGGTACATGTGTGAGGCAGGAAACAATGTCGGTACCATGTTTAGGGAGGTGTCATACCACTGAGTGGACACACGGATAAGAAGGGGTGACCAATTAAGCAGTCAAAGAGAAGCAGACAGGTGGTGCAACAATCTCCTGAAATAATCATGCTCACTAATCAGGGTATTCCATTTTGGGGACTGGTGAGAGAGTGGTAATTCCTCAGAAGAGTCCAATCACAGCCAATTAGTGGCTTGCTGTACAGGACAAGATGAAAAAAGCATTCGGACATTCTTTGGTTACAAGAACAGCGAAGTGATTCTGCAGCCACAAAATCAAACTCCATGATCCATGGTCTTGCTCCAGCCAGAATTCAGGATATTTTTCTGGCAAGAAGGTGAACTGCCAGATGTCATAGCCCATATCGGCACTTGCACTATGGATGGGAAAGTAAATGAACTGAAAGCAGATTTTAAATAAGCTTGGAAAGGGTTTGAAAAATGGGACCTCAAAAATAGTCTCTCAGGATGATTCTCAGTCCCATGTTACATGGATCATAAATATAGAGGAACTGACAAATGAACATGTGGCTGGAGAACTGGTGAAAGAGGGAGGGCATCAGATTTCTGAAGCATTGGGAAAAGTTTTTGTGGTAGATGGAACGTGTATGAGACCAACAGGTTGCATTATAGCAGGGCTGAGACAAATATTATCACAAACACATTCACTGCTGCTACTGGGGAAGGTCTGAGTTCGATTGTCATAGAAATAGAAACCAGTGAGCTCAGACTGGAAAGAAGCAAAACTATTCATAAGAAGAAAAGTAGGAAGCAAAATAAGAATACAGACAAAGCGAAGGCAAGTCTGAAATAGGATCAGAGTGAAGAATAATGTCTACAAAAGCACCCTTCATTCATATTAAAGTTGAAGATTCAAAGGCAAACATTCAGATGAATGGGAATGATATATTGCTGTTACAAAGACAGAGTTCAATCATGATCAAAGGCTTGACACCGAAGATCCAAGGATATTTGTCATTTTGGAAGGATAGGCTAAGAGGCACTCTTAATAAGGGACAAGGTCATTAGTTCATTAGGGAGAGAGGATAAAGATACAGCCAATGTTGACTCAATCAGCTGAATGGCCTCCTTTGTTCCATAATGCTTTTCTGATACTGTGATCTTAAATCAAAGGATCAAAATGCAAAATCAGTTTGGGTGGAGCTGAGGAGCATCATCATCATTGTTGTCGATGGCTTTCACTCTCTAACAAGCATGAGTGTCCACCACGGAAATGTCATGTGTCGGATCTTGTGTAGCTGATCCTAAAGCCATATCTCTGACCACACATTTGTCAGGTATTACCAGGTGGTGGAATGGCTCCTTGGCCTGGAGATCATTGACATTCCTTTCAGCACTTCACCCTTCTGATTGGGTTCTCAAACATTGGGGCCCTTCATACAGGAGCTTCCTCCAAACCTGCTTCTTCTGAACAAGGGTTTCCCACCAGGTATTGACATCCAACCTGCATTTCTTGGGGGATGTCTTCAGAGAGCCTTTGAAACACTTGTTTTGTCTTTGAATTTCTCTCGTTTGAGTGACCTCCTTGAGCTTGGTGAAGAAGACTTGCTTTGGTACTCACAACTCAGGTAACCTAAGCACATGGTCTCCCAGTGGAGCTGGTTTTGGATGATTGATAGTCTCATGCTGATGCTGTTTGCTGCTTCCAGGATGCTGATGTTAGTAGGCCTGTCCTCTCATATAAAATTGATAATCTGTCTCAAATAACATTGATGGTACTTTTCAAGGGTCCCCCAAGAAACTCAACTTGGATGTCAACACCTGACGGGAAACCCTTGTTCAGAAGAAACAGGTTTGGATGAAGCTCCTGTATGAAGGAACACAATGTCTATACATTGTTCAGGTTTTGGAGCCATTCACAAAAGTCAGAATGATGACTGTCTCATACACAAGGATCTTGGTATTAGCATCTTGTATGTAACAGTCAAATCCACATCAATAAGAGCTAGCCTCCTGGGTCGGAGAAATGTTCCACATTCAGAACATTGTTGATCTGAAAGGAGCAATGGTCCGGAACTTGACCTGGGGTGGGTTGAACGGTTAAAGTCTTCTTGAGGTTGAGGATGAGACTGATTCTTCATATGCTTCCTTGAAGGCATTAAGTTAGGCTTGAAGGTTCTCTTCTGAGAAAGCAGAGCTGACATTGTCATCTGCACACTGAAGCTCCACAAGTGAGATCAGTGTTGTTTTCTTGTTGGACTTCAACTGGTTAAGGTTGAAACATTTTCTGCCTATCCTGGAGAAATGTACATACCACTGGGAAGCTTGTTCTTGACAAGACAAAGAGTGGTGGTGATGAAGACAGAGAAAAGGGTGGGGGTGATGACACATTCCTGCTTGTCTCCTGTCTTGACCAGATAAGAGGCTTCTGAATGTGCTTCATAGGAGGCTACTAAGTAAGCTAGGGCCCATGGTGTTAGAGGCAAGGTGCTAGCATGGATAGAAGCTGTCTGGCAAAAAGTAGAGAGTGGGGATAAAAGGGTCCTTCTCAGGATGGCAGCCAGTGACTAGTGGTGATCCACAAGGCTCAGTGTTGGGACCACAACTTTTCACTTTATACATTAACAATCTAGATGAAGGAACTGAGGGCTAAGTTTGCAGATGACACAAAGATAGGTAGTGGGACAGGTAGTATTGAGGAGGCAGGGAGCCTGCAGAAGGTTTTGGACAGGTTAGGAGAGTGGGCAAAGAAGTGGCAGATGGAGTACAACATAGGAAAGTGTAAAGTCATGCACTTTGGTTGGAAGAATAGAGACATGGACTATTTTCTAAACATGCGAAATTTCAGAAGTCTAAGTGCAAAGAGACTTAGGAGTTCTAGTCCAAGATTCTCTCAAGGTAAACTTGCAGGTTGAGTCAGTAGTTAGGAAGACAAATGCAATGTTGGCATTTATTTTCAAAGGACTTGAATATAAAAGCAGGGATGTACTTCTGAGGTTCTGTCAGGTTCCGGTCAGACCACATTTGGAGTATTATGCGCAGTTTTGGGCCCCGTATCTCAGGGAGGATGTACTGGCCCTGGAGCATGTTCAGAAGAGGTTCATGAGAATCATCCCAGGAACGAAAAGCTAAACGTATGAGGAACGTTTGAAGACTCTGGAACTATACTCAATGGAGTTCAGAAGGAAGAGGTGGAATCTAATTGAAACATACGGAATACTGAAAGGCCTGGACAGAGTGGATGTTGGGAAGATGTTTCCATTGGTAGGAGAGACTAGGACCTGAGGGCGCAGCCTTAGAGTAAAGGGAAGACCTTTTAGAACGGGGATAAGGAGGGTGGTAAATCTGGAGGGTGGTAAATCTGTGGAATTCGTTGCCAAAGAAGGCTGTAGAGGCCAGGTCATTGAGTGTATTTAAGACAGAGATAGATAGGTGCTTTTATGTCAAGGGGATCAAGCGCTTTCAAGAGAAAGTGGGAGCATGGGGTTTGAGAAACCTATCAGCCATGACTGAATGATGGAGCAGACACAATCAGTTGAATGGCCTAATTTCTGCTCCGATGTCTTATGGTCAATGGATTCTATCAGTGAGGACTGTTGCCAACATCTTGTCATGGAGGATGTGGATGAATTTCACTAGCAGTCAGCCTTTGACAGGATCTTCCATAGAGCTTCCTGACTGACGGAGACAAAAGTCTTGATTAGGTTGATAAAGACCATGTACAGTGGTTGGTGTTGCTGCTGGCATTTCTCTTGGAGTTGCTGACTAATGAAAATCATTTCCACAGTTCCCAATTTCAGTCATGAGCCACACTGGCTTTCAGAAAGGATTTCATTTTGGGAGAAGGGGCTGAGCGAAGAATTGAGCGATGATCTTCCCAGTGATGGAGAGTAGGGCAATTTTTCAATAGTTTCCACAGTCTCCTTTCTTGAAGAAAGTGATGATGGCAGCATCAATGAGATTGGCAGGGATCTCTTCTTTGTTCCAGATTTTCAGGAACAGTTGATGGACATCATGGGTAATCTCTGCTCCTCCAAGTTTGAAAATCGACTCCTGTGACTTTTCCATTCTTCATGACCTTCAACTACTGCCACACTTGGAGGGAGTCCAAGTTTATCTTTGATGGGGAGTTGGGGAATTTCCTCAAATATGTCCTCACTGACAATTCCATTGATTAAGGAGTACTTTGGCATGTTCCCTCCACCAGCGGCTAATGTTTTCTCTGTCTCTCACAAGGGTTCCATCCTTTCAGGTCAAGGGCATTGTTCTCATATTGGCTCGGTGGCAAGGAGAGGCCCTGGCTGTCGTGCTTGTCAGCAAAGAGTTGCAGCTCCTTAGCTTTCGGTCCACCATCAGTTCTTGATTTCCCCAGTTCTTCTTTGTAACTCCGCCTTTGCTATTTGATGAGTTCTCCTCTTTGCCTCACAGATTATGCTGTTTTGCCAAGCACACAGAGGTTTTCCTTTTCTGGTCATGAGGTCTTAGATGATGCACTCATTCTCGTCAAACTAATCTTGGCATTGTCTGCTCTTGTATTAATGAGTTCTTCACAGTTTGAGATGACGGCTGTCTTCAGCCCTTTTCACAGGTCCTCCACTCATGAAAATGAACTCTTTGGAGATTCTGGTGAAGACCTTGTTGTAAATTGCGCTAGTCTGCTTGGTTCTTGAGCCACTCAATGTTGAGCTTTTTCCTGAACGGTTTCTTCTTCTTTAGCTGCTTCTGGTGGCATCTGACATACATTAAGGAGCAGATGAGCCACTGCTCTGTTGAGCAGTCATCTCCACTGGTAATCAGCAGAAAGTGAGGACTGCAGATGCTGGAGATCAGAGCTGAAAAATGTGTTGCTGGAAAAGCGCAGCAGGTCAGGCAGCATCAAAGGAGCAGGAGAATCGACGTTTCGGGAGTAAGCCTGAAGAAGGGCTTATGCCCGAAACGTTGATTCCCCTGCTCCTTTGATGCTGCCTGACCTGCTGCGCTTTTCCAGCAACACATTTTTCAGCTCCACTGGTCATCACTTTGGTAAGGAGGACATGGTTTTGGTCTCTGGATCGAACAATGATGTAGTATGGAGGGAGGTAGACAGATGGAAACGACAGGCCAGTTAGCTTAGCTTTAGTCATAGGGAAAATGTTAGAAGCAATTTTCATTATTACAGAGCTCTTGGATAAGTTCAAGGTACCAGGGAGAGCTGATATCGTTTTGTCAAAGGGAGTTCTTTGAAGAAGTAACTTATTTTGTGGATAAAGGGAAACCAGTCGATACAACGTATTTAGATTTCGAGATGTATTTGATAAGTTGCCACATCAAACATTATTTCAGAAAGTAAAAGTTTGTGCTGTTGGGTGTAACATATTGGCATGGATAGCTGGCTCACACAGAACAGAGGGGAGGAATAAATGGGTCTTTTTCAGGCTAGCAGGATGTGACAAGTGGTGTACCACACAGGTCAGTGATGGGGCCTGAACACTTGACAATTTATATCAATGATATGGATGAAGGGACCAAAGGTCTGGTACCTGAATTTGCTGATGACACAAAGATGCTTAGGAAAGTGAATTGCAAAGAGGACATAAAAACCCTTCCAAAGGATATAGAAAAGTTAGTGGACAAAGATCTGGCAAATAGAGTATAATGCGGGATAGGTGGCAGGGTGGCTCAATGGTAGCACTGCTGCCTCATAACACCAGGGTCCCAGGTTCGATTCCAGCCTCAGGTGACTGTCTGTGTTGTGTTTGCACATTCTCCCCGTGTCTGCGTGGGTTTCCTCTAGGTGCTCCGGTTTCCTCTCACAGTCCAAAGATGTGCAGGCCAGGCGAATTGGCCATGCTAAATTGCTCATAGTGTTAGGTGCATTAGTCAGGGGGAAATGGGTCTTGGAGGGTCGGTGTGGACTGGTTGGGCCAAAGGGCCTGTTTCCACACTGTAGGGAATCTAATCTAATATAAAATTGTCCATTTTAACAGAAAGAATAAAAAAAATTATCTAAACAGTGAGAGGCTACAAAGCTGTGAAATGCATGGAGATATGAGTGCCCAAGTACATTAGTTGCAGAAGGTGTGCTTCCGGGTTCAGCAAGTAATCAGGAATCTATGGTGCTGCCCAGAGGGACTGACTACAAGCAAAGACTAAACAAGTTGGGACTATACTCAATGGAGTTTACAAAAATGAGAGGTGACCTCACTGAAACAGATGGGATTCTGAAGGGGCTTGACAGGGTAAATGCTGAGAGGGTGTTTCCCCTCATGGGAGAATCTAGAACTCAGAATAAAGAGGCACCAATTTAAGAGTTAGATGAGGAAGAATTTCTTCACTCAGAGGATGGTGAGTCTTTGGAACTCCTTAGCACAGACAGTTGTGCGACAGAATTTTTGTATATATTTAAGGATGAAGTAGAGTCAGGGAATCAAGAGTTAGGAGCAAAGGGCAGGAAGGTGGACATGAGAAATGTTGGATCAGCCATGATCTTATTGATAAGACAGCAGGCTCAATGGCTGAAAGGTAAAAACAATGACTGCAGATGCTGGAAACCAGATTCTGGATCAATGGTGCTGGAAGAGCACAGCAGTTCAGGCAGCATCCGAGGAGCTTCAGCAAAATCGGCGTTTCGGGCAAAAGCCCTTCATCAGGAAGCTGAAGGGCTTTTGCCCGAAATGCCGATTTTGCTGAAGCTCCTCAGTCAATGGCTGAAAGGCCTACTGCTGTTCCTATTTCTCATGGCTTTATTAAAATCTGATTGAACATTACCATTTGTTGTGAGGGAAATTCAATGCAGGAATAAGGTTATGCTTCAGCTATACAAGGCATTGGTGAAACTGTGGAATACGCACTGGACTTACAGGGGGTTGTTAATGTATTGGAAGCAGTTCAGAGAAGATTTACTGGACTAAAACCTGGAATGAGTGATCACCTTATGAGGAAAGGCTAGATAGGTTAGGCCTGTATGCTCTGAAGTTTAGAAGAGTCGCACATTATTGAAGTGAAAAATATAGGATCCCGCAGGAACTTGACCAGGTGAATGTTGAAAAGATACGAGGGAAGAATTTAGGACTAGGGGCATCCATTTGAAAATGAGGGAAGTTATTTAAGCAAAGATGAGAGAACATTTTTTCTCCGAAGCTGACAGTCTTTGGAATTCCCTTCCTCAAAAGGCAGTGGATGCAAAATCTTTAAATAGTTTTAAGGAAGAGGTTGATGGATTTTTTTATTATCAAGACAATGAAAGATTATCTGCAGTAATGCAGAGTTGAGGAGGATTCTTTCTGTCTCTCAGAAGATAGTGAATCTGTAAACTTCTTTAGCACAGAGGGCTACTGAGACTTGGTTGTTAAGCATGTTTAAGGCTGCAAGAGACAGATTTTTAGTCAGTTAAGGGAATCAATGACTTATGGGGAAAAGGCAGGAAAGTGCAGTTGAGTTTTATCAAATCAGACATGATCTCATTGAATAGTGGTGCAAATTTGTTGTGAAGAATGCCTTACTTCTGCTCTCATGGTCTTACCATTTCAGATAGGAATACCAGGCACACAGAATATTGGGACAAATAGATAGCACTAGAGGTGGGAAGAGTACATTATCCATTAAGCAAAACAGGAGAAAGTAATAAAGCTTAAATTAAGGTTACTGTTTGAAACATTAATGTAAATGTGTGGAGAATGGTAAATAACACTGGAGAATCATTAATGTAGATTGCCACATGAAAGTGTGTAGTACCTAGGGACCTGGCTCAGAGGGGCAGGACTCGGTCTTAAATATTCTGAATAAAAGGTGTTCAGGAAACATTAGAAAGTGTGAATTTGTAATGGCAACAATGATTAAGAACATTTCTGCATGAGAGGGAAAGGATCAGAATGTCTTTGGCTTGAGCTCAGGGAAAAAAATGTGCAATTCCATTACTCAATGTCCATAGACCACCAACTATTGGAAAAAATATCGAGGAACACATTTACAATGAAATTACAGAGGGGTGCAAACCGTACAAAGTAATTACAACAGGAGATATGAATTATCTGAATCCAGACAGGAATGGAAATAAGAAGAGTAAGAAGCGGGAGTCGGAGTAGGCCGTCTGGCCCTTCGAGTAAGATCTTTCTGGAGCCTCAGCTCCACTTACCCACCCTCTCACCGTAACCCTTCATTCAAAAAATTATCTTAGCTTTAAAAACATTCAAAAAGGAAGCCTCAACTACTTCACTGGGCAGGGAATTCTACAGATTTGCAACCCTCTGAGTGAAGAAGTTCCTCCTCAGGAGAACTTAACAAGTACTTTGCGTCAGTTTTCACAGTGGAAGACATGAGTAATATCCCAAAAATTAAAGGGTGTCACGGGGCTGAGTTGAGTATGGTTGCCATTACGAAAGAGATAGTGCTAGAAAAGTTAAAAAGTCTTAAAATTGATAAATCTCCTGGCCCCGATGGGATACACCCTAGAGTTCTGAGAGAGGTGGCTGAGGAAATAGCAGAGGCATTGGTTGAGATCTTTCAAGAGTCACTGGAGTCAGGAAAGGTCCCGGATGATTGGAAGATGGCTGTTGTAACCCCCTTGTTCAAGAAAGGATCAAGGCAAAAGATGGAAAATTATAGGCCAATCAGCTTAACCTCGGTTGTTGGTAAAATTCTAGAATCCATCATTAAGGATGAGGTTTCTAAATTCTTGGAAGAGCAGAGTCTGATTAGAACAAGTCAACATGGATTTAGTAAAGGGAGGTCATGCCTGACAAACCTGTTGGAATTTTTTGAAGAGGTAACAAGTAGGTTAGACCAGGGAAACCCAGTGGATGTGGTCTATCTATACTTTCAAAAGGCCTTTGATAAGGTGCCACACGGGAGGCTGCTGAGCAAGGTGAGGGCCCATGGTGTTCGAGGTGAGCTGCTGGGATGTATTGAGGATTGGCTGTCTAACAGAAGGCAGAGAGTTGGGATAAAAGGTTCTTTTTCAGAATGGCAGCCGGTGACGAGCGGTGTCCCGCAGGGTTCGGTGCTGGGGCCACAGCTGTTCGCATTATATATTAATGATTTGGATGAGGGAACCGGGGGCATTCTAGCGAAGTTTGCCGATGATACGAAGTTAGGTGGACAGGCAGGTAGTACTGAGGAAGTGGGGAGGCTACAGAAGGATCTAGACAGGTTGGGAGAGTGGTCCAGGAAATGGCTGATGGAATTTAACGTGAGCAAGTGCGAGGTCTTGCACTTTGGCAAAAAGAATAAAAGCATAGACTACTTTCTAAATGGTGAGAAAGTTAATAAAGCCAAAGCACAAAGGGAGCTGGGAGTGCTAGTCGAGGATTCTCTAAAGGTAAACATGCAGGTTGAGTCCGTGAGTAAGAAAGCGAATGCAATGTTGTCTCTTATCTCAAGAGGGTTGGAATATAAAAGCAGAGATGTACTACTAAGACTTTATAAAGCTCAGGTTAGGCCCCATTTGGAGTACTGTGTCCAGTTTTGGTCCCCACACCTCAGGAAGGACATACTGGCACTGGAACGTGTCCAGCGGAGATTCACACGGATGATCCCTGGAATGACAGGTCTAACATATGAGGAACGGCTGAGGATACTGGGATTGTATTCGTTGGAGTTTAGAAGATTAAGGGGAGACTTAATAGAGACGTACAAAATAATACATGGCTTGGAAAAGGTGGATGCTAGGAAATTGTTTCCGTTAGACGAGGAGACTAGGACCCGTGGACACAGCCTTAGAATTAGAAGGGTCATTTCAGAACAGAAATGCGGAGACATTTCTTCAGCCAGAGAGTGGTGGGCCTGTGGAATTCATTGCCACGGAGTGCAGTGGAAGCCGGGATGCTAAATGTCTTCAAGGCCGAGATTGATAGATTCTTGTTGTCTAGAGGAATTAAGTGCTACGGGGAGAACGCTGGTAAGTGGAGCTGAAATGCGCATCAGCCATGATTGAATGGCGGAGTGGACTCGATGGGCCGAATGGCCTTACTTCCACTCCTATGTCTTATGGTCTTATGTGAATAACACAACAAAGAATTAAGACACAGGAGGTTCAAGCAGGAATTTTTAGCAAAGAAAGAATATTAGAAGAGACAGGCAATTAATGTAAAGGGGACTCTAAAAGTCTTCGATCAGCATTTAAATAGTAAACTGGGGGTAAAAAGTAGAGTTGTGCTGGGCCAAAAACGATTGGTGCATGGGGTCAGAGACTGTAACCAGACTGATGCAGAGAACATAGAACATTACAGCCCTGTACAGGCCCTTTGGCCCTCGATGTTGCGCTGACCTGTGGAACCAAACTGAAGCCCATCTAACTGACATTATTCCATTCTCGTCCATATGCCTATTCAATGACCATTTAAATGTCCTTAAAGTTGGTGAGTCTACTATTGTTGCAGGCAGTGCGTTCCATGCCCCAACTACTGTCTGAGTAAAGAAACTACCTCTGACATCTGTCCTATATTTATCACCCCTCAATTCCTAGGATGGCAGGGTGGACATATAAAGGAAAGCTGGATCAACTGGGCTTGTACTCCGGGAATTAGGAAGAATGAGGGGGAGATATTGTAGGAACATATAAAATCCTAATAGGACTGGACAGGCTAGATGCGGGAAGAATCTTCCTGACATTGGGGAAGTCCAGAACTACAGATCACAGTCTAAGAATAAGGGGTAAGCCATTCAAGACTGAGATGAGGAAGAACGTCTTCACTCAGAGAGTTGGGAACCTGTGGAATTCTCTCCCACAGAAAGCTGTTGGGGCCAGGTCGTTAGATATATTCAAGAGGGAACTGGGCACGGCCATTGCGAGTAAAGGGATCAAGGCATATGGAGAGAAAGCCATATGGAATACTGACATTGCATGATCAGCCATGGTCATATTGAATGGTGGTGCTGGCTCAAAGGGCCGTATGTTTCTTTGAATCCTTATCTTTACCAAAACAAAGGGAGCTGCACAGGATACGGTCGAACTGAAGGTGCAGTGGCTTGAAGGGGAACTTGCACGTGGTGGAAAAGGAATAATGTGCCAATAAAAGTCAGATGAAGCGAGATGAGAAAAGACTCGCACAAAGCATAAATATTGCTGTAAACCATCGGACAGAATGGCTGACTGTTTTTCACTAAATTCTACACAAATCTACCTAAGACTTACCCTGACCCTGGAGTCTTTCTGTCCCAGATGTTTCTTGCTATTCTCCATAATTTTGCTGGCAATGATCTTGTTTAATGGCACCAGCAGTAAGCCTATCACAAGGCCTCCTAGGAAGGTTACACCAACCTGCTGGTACAGAAGGTAGAGAGTGATACCAAACTGAAAGGGTAAGCTCCACAAGTCATGGAAGATAGGAAAGAAATTCACAATCCGGTCTGTGTCAGTGCTCATGAAGTTGACAATCTCCCCCACGGAGAATGTGGACAGAGTGGTCGTGTTGACCCGCAGAGATTTGCAGTAGATTGCAGATATTAGAGCTGAACGGACCATCAGGCTGATGGTCATGACTCGGTAATTGAACTGGTTGAGGAGAACAGCACCAATAAAAGTGCTGAGAAACAATCCCAGTGCATACCAGACGCCCTTGGTCATTTGTTGTGTGTCCGACTCCATAAAAGTCACCAGCAAGTTTAAAAGAAGTGGTCCTGCAAAGCCTAACATGCTGCCTATGAACTTTAACAGCCCAAGGGAGTAAAAACGGCAGCCAAAGGCCTTATTCAAAACAGAGAGCAGATGCACTTCCTTGGTGACATTCGGAGTTGTGGCATCTTTCTGAGCTGCCTCAGACGTCTGCTGGTCACGCCAAGAACTTCTGCGGATGTGCTGACGGCCATCAATACTCTGATGACCATCAGATTTTGACTTGCGTTGTTTCTTTTCTTGTTTGGATGCCTCCTCCAACACACACTTCTGCCAGCATTTCTGAAAATGCTCTTCAATGTCATGGGTCCTAAGTTTCAGTGGTAGCTGGTAAACATCATTGGGCTGGTTAATCTGCAACTTGTAGCCACGCTTCATGATAGGGTTCATCCAGAAGTAGAAAAGGTGAGAGATCCAGTTGGCTCCATCTTCAGCCATAATCTCTCCTTCAGACCCTGCAGACTGATCTTGCAACAATGGCTCCTGTTCTGGGTTCATTTCATCTCTTCCAGGCTGGGAAGCGACCAGCACAACCAGATAAACAAGGAGCAAAGTTAATTCTGCACAGATCAAAATGAATCTCAACCAGCTGGAAAGGTAATCGGAGCATGTGACCTGTCCAGTCTGACAATCAGCGATCAGAATGATAATTAATGCAGGGGCAGGCAGGACCGCAAAGAAAGGCAATATTGCTGGACCCAGCGAGCGGCCATACTGAGACTTACTGAGCGCACCCACTGCCAGTCCATGGATAAGCCAGGCTATCACAGCAACAGAGTCCACCAGTACCTCGAGCCACAGAGTTTTTAAGTTCGGAAAAAAGATGACTGTCACCACATCAAAGAGGAAAAGAGCCACCTGAACGAAGGAGATGATAATCCTACATTCCCAGCTCCAGGTGAAACTCTGCCAGCGGGATCTGCAAGAAAAAGAAATTAAATTCAGGAGATTTTAAATTACTATATTTTTGTTATTAAAGTAAGTGATATCAGCACTTATGATGGTTTTGGGCATCAGCGTGAGTAATAAACACCCCAAACTCAAGTCCAGCATTCAGCTGCCAAAAAACATGCTCTTTACAACACATAAGATGCAAGTGAGCTACAACATCAGAACAGCAACCTGACTTCATCAGGGGCACTTTTTTCTTTGTTTACAACCATCAACCTGGAGCCTTTCTCAATGGACATGAGAACTGAGCACCAAATTCCAGAATCTTCTTGTTTTATTGGCTGCACCGTTTCGCTTTCCATTCTGTCAAGAATATAGTTATCACCACGTAGGTGGTACACATTATCATTCTCAAGATTTTTCAAAAATTTTGAATGTATACAATAAACTTGTTGTTAAGTTGATTTAAATTTACTCTTCTTCTAAAAATTACAAAGTAGAAACAGGCTGATAGGCTAACCAGTCACATCAGCAGTTACAGACAAGATAGTTCACTACATTTTTTTCAAATTTATTTATATCACTTCAACTAATTATCCAACGAGATAACCCAGGGAGTGAATTCCACAACTCGGTAAGGTTTTTGTTTCCTTCTGTGCTTCCTTCTCTTATATTTAATGTATATAATTTGGCCCTTAAAGGAAAAAAAATAGTAAACATCTCCAGTTAAGGTTGTAAGTTTGTTTGCTGAGCTGGAGGGTTTGTTTTCAGATGTTCCATCACCAGGTTAGGTAACATAATCAGTGAGCCTCTGGTGAAGCACTGTGGTTGTCCCACTTTCTAGTTGTGTGTCTTGGTAATGGAGTCAAAGAGTCATAGAGATGTACAGCACGAAACAGACCCTTCGGTCCAACCCGTCCATGCCGACCAGATATCCCAACCCAATCTAGTCCCACCTGCCAGCACCCGGCCCATATCCCTCCAAACTCTTCCTATTCATATTCCCATCCAAATGCCTCTTAAATGTTGCAATTGTACCAGCCTCCCCACTTCCTTTGCCAGCTCATTCCATACACATACCACCCTCTGAGTGAAAAAGTTGCTCCTTAGGTCTCTTTTATATCTTTCCGCTCTCACCCTAAACCTATGCCCTCTAGTTCTGGACACCCCCAACCCAGGGAAAACACTTTTATTTATCCCATCTATGCCCCTCATGATTTTATAAATCTCTATTAAGGTCATTCCTCAGCCTCTGACACTCCAGGGAAAACAGCCCCAGCCTGTTCAGCCTCTCCCTATAGCTCAAATCCTCCAACCCTGGCAACATCCTTGTAAATCTTTTCTGAACCCTTTCAAGTTTCACAACATCCTTCTGATAGGAAGGAGACTAGAATTGCACGCAGTATTCCAAAAGTAGCCTAACCAACGTTCAGTATAGCAGCAACATGACCTCCCAACTCCTATACTCAATGCTCTGACAATAAAGGAAAGCAAACCAAACACCTTCTTCATTATCCTATCTACCTGCGACTCCACTTTCAAGGAGCTATGAATCTGCACTCCAAGGTTTCTTTGTTC